>NW_023996167.1:0-57266 GCF_015586225.1 Lucilia sericata | reverse complement strand
TTTCTTGGCCTTAACATGCTGCCAATTCGTATATAATGTTGGCATTTTTTTCAAACGACTACTTGGAAGTGTGCAGTGTAAATACTAGTTAACTGGTCATGTCATTGTCTTGGAATGCTAATGAATTATAAAGAACATATAGCTATTTATTCAATTAAACTGCAATATCGACCGGAGTTGGAAAATGTGGTAGTGAGATCTTATGGTTTAAGGGCAACACTGCAAATTCATGGCTCTCAGTTTAAATGCGATTAATAATGATATCTTCATTATTACGATCATGCAAAAGGTATTTTAATGATCATAATAGCTAAGGGAGAGACTTATCAAAATGATCATAGTTAAAGCTTGTAGTTTATATAATTTCACACTATTGATCTTTTATGATTATAACAACTAAATTATGTAATAAACCTACAGATTAATCAAAATTTCGGTTTGTGTATCAACTTCTATTTAAATATCAAAATCATTACAATGATCTTGCAAATTGAATAATTCATGATCTCAGTTAGTATTACAACCATGATCATATAAAACACATTTATATAATGATAATTGCTAAACAGAGGATCAATTGTATCAATCAGTGTTTGAACTTATGATCATGCAAAGGTATTTTTGTGATCATGATTACGAAAGGATGATCCATTAAAACGGCTCTCCTACGAGCATGGAAAAGTAATTAATCAAATTGATCTTAACTTTAGTTTATATAACGTCACAGTGATGTTCTCAATACCATGATCATGTAAGATCTCTTTTACACGATCGTGTTAATGATGTTTTCATATGATGATCGACTTAAGTTATAATGACAATATAAATAGCTTTTTTATGATCGTGATAATGAAGTTATGATATTAATAATGTTCTTACTACTTAAGGGAATATTTTTGTGATTTCCTCCCCTTCTGATTATGAAACTATCTTAGATATTGGAGTGATGATTATTAAACTGCCTGTTTATTGTTTCCCCAGTAGTGATCCTGAGAACAAGAAAGTCTTTTTCATGATCATTGTAATGATGTCATAGATATGTATCATCCAAATGATGATCCTTTCCTTTATGATCATGATCAGTTTAGCTCTCAGTTTCTTTGAATAATATGATCGTCAATCCTACGGGCATGAAAAGTAATTATAAAATCGATCATAACTTTAGTTTATGTAACGTCACAGTGATGTTCTCATTACCATGATTATGTAAGGCAGATGTTCTCATTACCATGATCATGTAAGATTAAATCTTAAGAGATTATGTATTAACGTTCGAGTAAATATCATACAATAACCTGGCAAAAGAAAGTATAGGATCCTAAATTTTATAAAACTTTCAAAATATTTCTCTGATTCTATGGATTGTTCTCAAAGACCCCAAGAAAAGATTTGTCACACATTTGTAATGAGGTCGTTACAGTAATGACATATAAATTAACAGAGAGCCATATAATGGATTCTCGCTCTCTTAAAATGATCACAAAAATCTCTTTTGAACGATCGTGTTAATGATGTTTTCATATGATGATCTACTTAAGTTATCATGACAATATAAATAGCTTTTTTATGATCGTGATAATGAAGTCCATGATATTAATAATGTCCTTACCACTTAAGGGAATATTTTGGTGATTTTCTTGCCTTCTGATTATGAAACTATCTTAGATATCGGAGTGATGATTATTAAACTGTCAGTTTATTTTTTTCCCAGTAGTGATCATGAGAACAAGAAAGTCTTTTTCATGATCATAGTTATGATGCCATAGATATGTATCATCCAAATGATGATACTTTCCTTTATGATCATGATCATTTTTACGTTCATGATCATTTGCATTATAAAACTATCATGATCGTGATGTGTCAATTATTGCTCTTTTCGTAGTGATCATGAGAACAAGAGAGTCTTTTTCATGATCATGGTAATAATGTCATATTACTGATGATACATACAAGGAGATTAATACGCAATACTATACTATAATTCAATTGATAATCCTTTCCTTTATGATCATGATCGTATAAAGATCACAGTTTACTACAGAGAGAGAGAGAGTTACAACGTAAACTTCCATCTCTGCTATAAAGTTTTTTCTTCTACCTCTATGTCATTCATAAAATGAATTGCAATGTATACAATATTATGACTTTAGGGCTGACACTATATATTTATAACAGTGTCAGCTAGTTTTAGTATTCCTAAATATTTGTAATCTTAGTCATTCTGTTTATAATATAAGATCAAGCTTTATTACTGAGATTTAATGAAATTAAAGCTTTAATTATAATTTAAACTCGTATAAATAGTATGAGTAATAGCATTAGCACGTGCAGTTAAAATCTGATTAAGTAATCTGATATTAAAGATTTTAAATAGACTGTTTATTACAGTACTATACGATCTTAAATCAAAACTTTACAGACTTTATATTACATAATTACGTTTTAAATACAATAATTGCTAAAGTAAATAATTTTATAAAAAATAGAGAAACTTTAAAGATCTTTTATATATCTACTGAATTTCACTCGATAAGTGACCAACACCTATCTTTGCTTTAATTCAAAAGAGATTACGCTAGACAGCGATATAGGAAATAGTTAAGAATATGTATGCAATGTCGTTTTTGTGAGTAAAATCACATATTTTTAAAAATATGGTCCAGAGCACTTCTTGAGGTACAGAATAGACAAAAAATTTGGTAATCGAATGATCACAGTGATGATATATAATCACAGCAAACGGCATATAAACTAAAGTTAACACACAAAACTTATTTTCATTTAAAGATTATAGTCATCGAATTGATGATGAATTGATTTATTTTATGGTGATCCCCTCCACTTCCTTTTGCAAGATCATTGTATGATATTTTAATACACAAGCCCTAACATTGATTAGTTGGCTGATTATTTCAATTGATGTCAATATCATAAAAATGCAACTTACATGATCATGGTCATGACATCAACGTTATATAAACTAATGTTATGATCACTTTGATAATTACTTTGTCATGATCGTAGTAATGAAAATATCATATTATTCGTATTTAAGCTAACTGAGAGCCATTTAATAGATCATCTATTTGTAATCATGATCACAAAAATACCTTTGACTTGATCATAAGTTCAAACTATGGTCGATTCAATTGATCCTCTCTTAGCGATGGATCGTCCTTTTGTAATCATGATCACAAATCAAAAACCTCTCTCGCCTAGTTATTATAATCATAAAAATGACTTTTGCATGATCGTAAAAATGAAGATATGTATCACATTAATGGGGAAATTAATATTATAATCATGATCACAAAAATTATGATATTAATAGAATCAGTGGATCATTTAGTTATTATGATCATGAAAATAACCTTTTGTATGATCGTGGTGATGAAATCTCAATGTGATAATAACTATATACATACACTTCATTAGAGAATCTCTTGGTGGTCCTCATCCTTTTTAAATATCAAAATGTCTTTGACATGATCGTGGAAATAAAGAAATCCGAAATTTAGATTAACTGAGGGCCATTAAATGGATCTTCGTTGTAGTCATGATGACAAAAATACTTTGATCAAAGTAATATGCTAAAAAATTCATTAACATGATCATGTTTTTAATGTGATATCAAAGCTATCTGAAAGCTATCTAATGGATTTTCCTTTTTGGTGCTGCAAATACCTTTTGAGTGGTTGTGATCATCAGATGATGATCTGACTGAGGTTGAAACATAAGGTCCATTTCTGTTTGTATGATCTTAGTAATTAATGGTGCTTTCAAATTTCAACACAATCAAAATCTGATCTATTTGATTTATCATTTTTTGATCATGATCTCCAAAAAAAAAAATAGCATGATCGTGATAGTAAGATTATCATATTGAACCTGAGTTTAATAACAAGCCCTAACTTTGATCGATAAAACGATCTTCACTGTTTGCGTTTATGATCATGGAAATTCCTTTTACATGATCAAGTCCTAATGACAGCCATTTACTGAATATTTACAAAAATTTACTAGAATAAGATCTCTTCCTGTTCCATTTAAATTGTGTAGCAATCACTACTGATATCATTACCATAATATTGCTATTTGTTTAATATAATAATTCACACAAATCGTTTCTTAATTTACAGTTTCTATTGTTATTTGCCTGAAATAAATGACGAATAATTGTCTTTATTAATTAAAAAAATTTCTGAGAAATACATTTTAAAATCTAGTAGATTTATAAATATTTTACACCAATACATTAGAAATATTTAAATATAAAAACAGAAATAAAATAAAACAAAAGAGAAAAAACATTTAAATGTTTAATAGAAAAAAGTGTATTTTTAGAAAAGAGTAAATTTTGTTGAAAGTTTTTTTTATAACAAATGTATTGGTAAAATTTTTACAAAAAATCATTTTATATAAATTTATTGTACACGCCCCATACTACTACTATCACTACTTATATTGCTAACCCAGCGAACAACAGATCCTGAAAACTGTTAAAAATTAGCATCATTATTTTAAAACTAAAATTTTTCAAAAAGTTTTGTATTTTATTAAAGCCAAAATTTTTCTTTACACTATTTATATTTTGAGTTTAATATTTTGTGTTTGCTGGGTATTTTTTTTGAAAATGTATGTGTGCTTATAATACTACGTCAGATCCATCACACGTGAAGACATTACAATACTCTAAATGTCAGAGTTGATTAAACAAAGTAATAAATCTAATAATGTTTCTATAAAATTCTATATAAAGATAATAATTATAATTAAGCAAACAAACAATCAAAATAAATTAAAGCATAATCGAACTTAAATCGCCCTATGCTCAATGATTGATTTGGTAGGTTAATTTACCAAAAACGGGAGTAATTCTTGGCAAATCAAAGCAGATAATCCCAAATGGTGAGAGTCTATTTTTAAGGCTAGTCCATAGTCCTGTATATAGTCTAGTCTATAGTCTAGTCTATAGTCTAGTCTATAGTCTAGTCTATAGTCTAGTCTATAGTCTAGTCTATAGTCTAGTCTATAGTCTAGTCTATAGCCTGGTCTATAGTCTAGTCTATAGTCTAGTCTATAGTCTAGTCTATAGTCTAGTCTATAGTCTAGTCTATAGTCTAGTCTATAGTCTAGTCTATAGTCTAGTCTATAGTCTAGTCTATAGTCTAGTCTATAGTCTAGTCTATAGTCTAGTCTATAGTCTAGTCTATAGTCTAGTCTATAGTCTAGTCTATAGTCTAGTCTATAGTCTAGTCTATAGTCTAGTCTATAGTCTAGTCTATAGTCTAGTCTATAGTCTAGTCTATAGTCTAGTCTATAGTCTAGTCTATAGTCTAGTCTATAGTCTAGTCTATAGTCTAGTCTATAGTCTAGTCTATAGTCTAGTCTATAGTCTAGTCTATAGTCTAGTCTATAGTCTAGTCTATAGTCTAGTCTATAGTCTAGTCTATAGTCTAGTCTATAGTCTAGTCTATAGTCTAGTCTATAGTCTAGTCTATAGTCTAGTCTATAGTCTAGTCTATAGTCTAGTCTATAGTCTAGTCTATAGTCTAGTCTATAGTCTAGTCTATAGTCTAGTCTATAGTCTAGTCTATAGTCTAGTCTATAGTCTAGTCTATAGTCTAGTCTATAGTCTAGTCTATAGTCTAGTCTATAGTCTAGTCTATAGTCTAGTCTATAGTCTAGTCTATAGTCTAGTCTATAGTCTAGTCTATAGTCTAGTCTAGTCTATAGTCTAGTCTAGTCTAGTCTATAGTCTAGTCTATAGTCTAGTCTATAGTCTAGTCTATAGTCTAGTCTATAGTCTAGTCTATAGTCTAGTCTATAGTCTAGTCTATAGTCTAGTCTATAGCCTGGTCTATAGTCTAGTCTATAGTCTAGTCTATAGTCTAGTCTATAGTCTAGTCTATAGTCTAGTCTATAGTCTAGTCTATAGTCTAGTCTATAGTCTAGTCTATAGTCTAGTCTATAGTCTAGTCTATAGTCTAGTCTATAGTCTAGTCTATAGTCTAGTCTATAGTCTAGTCTATAGTCTAGTCTATAGTCTAGTCTATAGTCTAGTCTATAGTCTAGTCTATAGTCTAGTCTATAGTCTAGTCTATAGTCTAGTCTATAGTCTAGTCTATAGTCTAGTCTATAGTCTAGTCTATAGTCTAGTCTATAGTCTAGTCTATAGTCTAGTCTATAGTCTAGTCTATAGTCTAGTCTATAGTCTAGTCTATAGTCTAGTCTATAGTCTAGTCTATAGTCTAGTCTATAGTCTAGTCTATAGTCTAGTCTATAGTCTAGTCTATAGTCTAGTCTATAGTCTAGTCTATAGTCTAGTCTATAGTCTAGTCTATAGTCTAGTATATAGTCTAGTCTATAGTCTAGTCTATAGTCTAGTCTATAGTCTAGTATATAGTCTAGTCTATAGTCTAGTCTATAGTCTAGTCTATAGTCTAGTCTATAGTCTAGTATAGTCTAGTCTATAGTCTAGTCTATAGTCTAGTCTATAGTCTAGTCTATAGTCTAGTCTATAGTCTAGTCTATAGTCTAGTCTATAGTCTAGTCTATAGTCTAGTCTATAGTCTAGTCTTAGTCTAGTCTATCTAGTCTATAGTCTAGTCTATAGTCTAGTCTATAGTCTAGTCTATAGTCTAGTCTATAGTCTAGTCTATAGTCTAGTCCTATAGTCTAGTCTATAGTCTAGTCTATAGTCTAGTCTATAGTCTAGTCTTAGTCTAGTCTATAGTCTAGTCTATAGTCTAGTCTATAGTCTAGTCTATAGTCTAGTTCTATGTCTAGTCTATAGTCTAGTCTATAGTCTAGTCTATAGTCTAGTCTATAGTCTAGTCTATAGTCTAGTCTATAGTCTAGTCTATGTCTAGGTCTATAGTCTAGTCTATAGTCTAGTCTATAGTCTAGTCTATAGTCTAGTCTATAGTCTAGTCTATAGTCTAGTCTATAGTCTAGTCCTATAGTCTAGTCTATAGTCTAGTCTATAGTCTAGTCTATAGTCTTCTAGTCTATATGTCTAGTTATAGTTAGTCTAGTCATTATAGTCTAGTCTATAGTCTAGTCTATAGTCTAGTCTATAGTCTAGTCTATAGTCTAGTCTATAGTCTAGTCTATAGTCTAGTCTATAGTCTAGTCTATAGTCTAGTCTATAGTCTAGTCTATAGTATAGTCTATAGTCTAGTCTATAGTCTAGTCTATGTCTAAGTCTAGTCTATAGTATAGTCTATAGTCCTAGTCTATAGTCTAGTCTATAGTATAGTCTATAGTCTAGTCTATAGTCTAGTCTATAGTCTAGTCTATAGTCTAGTCTATAGTCTAGTCTATAGTCTAGTCTATAGTCTAGTCTATAGTCTAGTCTATAGTCTAGTCTATAGTCTAGTCTATAGTCTAGTCTATAGTCTAGTCTATAGTCTAGTCTATAGTCTAGTCTATAGTCTAGTCTATAGTCTAGTCTATAGTCTAGTCTATAGTCTAGTCTATAGTCTAGTCTATAGTCTAGTCTATAGTCTAGTCTATGTCTAGTCTATAGTCTAGTCTATAGTCTATAGTCCTAGTCTATAGTCTAGTCTATAGTCTAGTCCTATAGTCTAGTCTATAGTCTAGTCTATAGTCTAGTCTAGTCTATAGTCTAGTCTATAGTCTAGTCTATAGTCCTAGTCTATAGTCTAGTCTATAGTCTAGTCTATAGTCTAGTCTATAGTCTAGTCTATGTCTAGTCTATAGTCTAGTCTATAGTCTAGTCTATAGTCTAGTCTATAGTCTAGTCTATAGTCTAGTTTATAGTCTAGTCTATAGTCTAGTTTATAGTCTAGTCTATAGCCTAGTTTATATCTAGTTTATAGTCTAGTCTAATCTACGTTTTGTTGTAGTCTAGTCTATAGTTACTCATCATTTAATTTGATAATTTTTTTCTTAGGGCTTTCAAATTTCTGACAAAACGCGATCTCTCTAGAAACTCAAAACACCCCCCCTTAGAAGATCCTACCTACTATAGGGCACTCATTATTGACGATGATGTGACAAATTTGTTCTAAATTTTGTTATTGTTGTTTTTTTTTTTTCTATTATTATTTTCCTTTACTGTCCGTCTGTTAGGCAAACTAGTGACACGGCACGTGTCACAAAAATAGAACAATGATTAACGATCGGTGGTGGATTTTGCCGTGTATATCATTTAATGTCTGTGTATAGAACTATATTATTTTTTTGTTTTCTTTTGTTTTACTTAAGCAAATGTTTCTTAACTACTTCTTTAATTAGTTCACATGTCTAACGCGATTTCTGTTTAAGACAAAAGATTATGGAAATTTTCACTCAAATTTAGTAGAATACAATTCTTTGGAAAACAATAACAATAAAATGTAAAATATCATTACTTTTTTTCGTTTGAAATAAGAAATCTGATCAAATATAGAGCGATCAGAGTGAATGTGTTTATATTGTTGACATATGGATTGTGTAAAAGAGTATATAATTTGATATTTGGGAATTACAACTAAGGATTTTGATTAATAAGACTTTAAAACTGCCTATTTATTTGAATAGGTAGAGAAGGTGGATAATTTGTTGATAAACTGTCGATCAGTTTATCGAAGATTAAAAGTAATGATAAATGTTCCAAAACTGAATATTCCTCTGTAAACCTTTTTACGGATTATCCCAATTTCCTGCAGGAGTCATTTATGTTACTTTCAATACTTCTCTTAAACTTTTTCCCTAGGTTACTTGCACGGTCCAGCATGAGCTGTAGCGATTCTATAAAATTACAATGATCTTGTGATATATCATTATGTGATATTATGGAAACACCTGGACTAAGTACCCGATAACTAGCAACAGTTGTTACCAATTGTGGTGTTTCTGACCTAATTTCACTTCACATTAACGACATCTACTTGTTGTCTTGTCTAAATTATCAAACAAAATGATCTGTTCAAAATACAAAATGGCGAATTGAAAAACGATTGCAATCTAAACAACACAAAAGCAAAAACAATTTACAAAAAAAAAAACGCTAAATATTTAACAACACATTTACAAACTCATATAAACAAACACTTAATTTTCTTTGAGTGTATAGATGGCGTTAACCCATACACTTGCCCACAAACAATTGCCAAGAAATAATCACACAGATACTTTCATTAAAGCAGTATTTGTACAATATACATACACACACTCATACCTAAAGCAAAATTCATTGAGAGACAAAAAGATTGATGACAACAAACAACGACTCTTAAAAAAACATTACAAATAATTTGGCGAGAAACTTTGCAAAAATATATTATTTTTATAAAAAAAAAGGTAAAAGTACACAGAGATACTACAAAACTTATACTAACTAATATAAAGACACAAACACACACAGATACAATTTGCTGAGCTTTATGGTTAAGAGAGTGCGAATGCGAATAAACGCTGGCTACGAGTGCGGGTACAAGTATTTTTGTAGTTGTAGTGCAAAAATATTTCGAAAAAAAAAAAAACGAAGTACAAAGTAATTTAAAAGCCAAACCTAAATAAATGGAACTTTTTTTTAAATTTTTTTTTGTAATGTGTGATGGTATGCAGTGATATTCAAACTATTGTGTTGGGCTAAATGTTGTTTGTTGTGGTTGTTGTTATTGTTGGTGATATTAATGATAATGATGATGTTGTCGTCGGTGATAATCATAATAATGATAATTAGGTTTATTTTGTGGTACTTATAGGTTAGTTGCGTAGTTAGTTCAGAGCATAGTAGGAATGAAGTCTTTAGAGTGAATTAGGGTTTAGCTGGGGAATTGAAAATAGCAATATTTTCAAAAGAATTTCGCCTTGAGTTTGTAATTAAAAAAAGTTGTCATCTTTTTAGTTAAGCGAGATATTGGAGGTCAAAGGTCACAGTAATCCGTTTTTGCGTTTATCCTTATTACAATCTTTGTGTAAGGAATTCTTTCAAATAGCGTTCCAGCAGCGAAATTACACACTTGTTTCTGTAGTTGTTGAAAAGTCTGCTTGTCAATCGCCCATGAATAAATTGATTTCCTAACTTCATCTGAACGCATTCCACAATCGCTAGAAGATTAAAACATAGTCGGATACTAAACATTGATCGTATTGTTGTGTTCAAAACATCAAGAACTTCCGATTACATATTATCCAAACTTCTCATAAATATAGATGCGCCTTAATTTTAAGGTCATTGATTCATCTCATATATATGTTGGAGGTCAAAGGTCACAGTAATTACTATCTGTGTGTATCCTTATTACATAAGGAATTCCTTCAAATTGGGTCCCAGCAGCGAAATTACACAATTTTTTCTGTAGTTGTTGAAAAGTCTGCTTGTCAATCGCCCATGAATAAATTGATTTCCTAACTTCACCTGAACGCATTCCACAATCGTTAGAAGATTAAAACATAGTCGGATACTAAACATTGATCGTATTGTTGTGATCAAACCATCAAGAACATCGGATTACCTATTATCCAAATTTCCCATAAATAAAAATTCGTCTTAATTTTAAGGTCATTGATTCATATCATATACATATATATCTTCAAGTTTGATTTCATAAGATCACAACCACGACACAGTCAAATAGTCAGGCTATCAGATCTATATATTTTATGAAAGTTATACTACCTTTGTGTGAGTAAATCTACCCTTATCTTCGCCCTCTTGTTTGCGTGAATGAGAAGTCCCAAAATTGACATTTAAACATCGATCGTATTGTTGTGATCAAAAGATCAAGAGTTTCCGATTACGTTTTATACAAACTTCCCATAAATATATGTAAATGTATCTCAATACTGACATTGTCATAAGATCATTGATTCATATATATTCACGTTGGATTTCATAAGATCTCACCCAAGACACTGCTAATCGGTAGGTCATCAGATCTACATACATACATATATACTTTATAAAAGTTATAGGTACTACCTTTCTCTGAGTAAATCTACCCTCATCTTCGCTCTATTATGTGCGTGAATAAGAAGTTCCAAAGTTCCTTCCGATTATACATATGTTACTCAAAATTCCATTTTGACATTGTCATAAGATCATTGATTCATATGCAGTCTTCAAGTTAGATTTCATAAGATGTCACCCATGACACTGCCAATCGGCGGGCTAACAGATATACATATATACTTTACTCTTAGTAAATCTACCCTGATCTTCGCCCTATTGTGTGCGTAAATGAGAAGTTACAAAATTAAGTTTTAAACATCTATCGTATTGTTGTGATCAAAACAGCAAAAACTTGAGATTCAAACTTCCTATAAATATAGATTTGTCTCAATTCGGACAATTCGGAAGATCAAGTTTGATTTCATAAGATCACAACCACGACACTGATAATCGGTAGACTATCAGATATACATATAAATACTTTATGAAAGTTGTACTACCTTTCTCTCATTAATATAAACTTATCTTCGCTCTCTTGTTTACGTGAATGAGAAGTTCCAAAATTGACATTTAAACATCGATCGTATTGTTATGATCAAAACAGCAAGAACATCCGATTAAGTATCCGGTAATAAATAGAGATACACCTCTATTTTCTAGTTGGTTTTCATAAGATCTAACCCACGACAATGCCAATCGGTAGGCCAACAGATCTATATACTTTATAAAAGTTATACTACCCTTCTCTCAGTAAATCTACCCTCATATTCGCCCTTTTGTATAACTAAATGAAAAGTTCCAAAATTTACTTTATAAACAACGATCGTATTTTGTGATCAAAACATCACGAGCTTTGATTTCATAAGATCACATCTACAACTCAGCCAATATGTAAGCTATCAGGTCAACCAACTATATTAAAGTTATATCACCGGTATCGGAGTAAATCTCTAGATTGTAATAAGATAGCAAAAGATCTTGTTAAATTCGTAAGTGATCTTGGAAATTAGAGGGTTAGTGTATGAGATCCGATGAAATCCATCTACGTCCCAGACATCTATGGAAGTAATGCTGTAGGCTGAACAATAAAATCGCGAAAGATCTTGCTATATTCTTGAGTGATTTTAATCAAATGGGTGATTGGCCAGAGTAGTTTAAAGAGCAATGTTTTTACAGAATACAAGAGAGTATTCTTTAAAAGTCATGATTAGATGGCCTTACTAATTCTCCTTGATTTGGAGAGTTGCCGTCTAGGGACCTTTGTAGTTGTGATAAAAAGAAAGTATTCTTTAAAAGTCATGATTAGATGGCCTTACTAATTCTCTTAGATTTGAAGAGTTGTCATCTAGAGGTCCCTAGTTGTAATACAAATTTTAATTTTTGGTAAAAATTTTTATTTTCAATAGAAATTCGAATATTTTATGAAAATTAAAATTTTTGCTGAAAACTAAAATTTTTAATTAAAATTAAAATTTTTCAGGAAAATTAAAATTTTTGATGCAAATTGGAATTTTCGATAAAACATGGAATTTTCACCAAAAAGTCGAAATTGGAGTTTTCGAACAAAATCAAATTTTCGATGGAAATAAACTTTCATAATACATTTCGATATCGATTTTAAGCTAAAATCTTCTTGTTTCATATCGAATGTGGGAAATTACACGATTAGTTTAACTCGATCACATAATTGACTTTAGAAAGAGGGCCTTTTATGGGAGCTTTTGGACTCCATATGGCTCATTTTCAATATCAAACAAACCATAGAAAAACTCTAAAACTCCTTGGAGTCCTATTATGCCCTCAACAGACTGACGGACATGTCTAGATCGTGTGAGAACTTTACAAGGATCCAGAATATACATACATACATTCTTTTATAAGGTCCACAACCCACATTTCGGAATGACAAAATCACCTCTTTTATTTGAAGGTGGATATAAAAATCGATTCAGTTACTGAAACCAGAGATTTCTTATTTTACAGCTCTGGGATTAAAAATTATTACTTTTTTGTTTGTTGTTATTATTATTATTGTTCTTGTCATCGTCATAGTTGTATGATTGTCGTCGTCGTATTAGGTACTGTGGGAAATAATTTTCTATATACGTTTTATTTTGTATCCGTTGTGCGAAACTCTCGGTCGTATGTGAGTTGAGTGTCTGCGAATGTATGTCTGTCTGTCCGTCTGTTTGACTATAGTTGAATGTATTTGAATTTGTTGGTGAAATAGAAAACGAACAAACAACCACAATAATGCCGATGACAATAATGACGATTTGCACTTCATGATGATGATGATGATTACGATGATGGCAACAAACTAGGCTCTTTCTATAGCGAACGAATGACGACCGACCTTGCGCGTAACGTTCGTTTATGGCAAAATCAGAAACTTCAAGTCTGTGAACTAATGCAGAACATTTTTTACAACTGAAACAAAACGTTCGTTCGTCCAATCGTTCGTACTTTTAAACGTTTTATGTTTATAATATTATTTTTTTTTATTATTATTGTATATCTATTATAATTATTATTGTTATTAAGTGTTGTGTAAATGTATTTTATTATAAAAAAAATACAAACAAACAAAATGGTTGCAAACTAACGATAATAATTGAGGATATTTACAACAGACAAAAACATATGCGTCATTTTAAAGAAGAAGAATTAAGAGTTTTCAAAACAATAACAAACAATTGTCATAGATATTTCTTAAAGTGTACTATTATGGGGAATAAATATCGTGTGTGCAGTGAGTGTCAAACACTATATTTTAGTTGTCTATAGTTGCCATTCAAAATAGAGAAAAAACCGCAACTAATTAAACTGTCAAACTATAAAATTGTCATAAATGTCAAAATAAATTTGTTGTTATAGTTCTTAGTTTTGGAAAAATAATAAAAATAATTTGTTTTAGTAAATCTATAAATAAATATAAATACGCGCTATTATAGTATAAAATAGAGTGTGTGAGTTTGTGTGTTTATTTTTGCAAAAAAAAAAAAACTTTTTTTTTTAACAAAAACTACGCAGTAAGCAATTTTTAACAAAGAAAGACTTAAATTGCGTTTTGAAGTAATTTTATACACAGGCAAAAATTATAAACAAAACGTCACAGCGTCAAAACGACACAACGGCAACGCACCAGCACTATAACTCAGCTTTATTGAAATTTCAAATAAAAACAAACCGAAAATTTTTATAAAACAAAAACTTTTAAATATGAGAAATACAAAAAAAAAAAACAGAAATAATGAAAACAAAACAACGACGATTCGTTCAATTTCTATGTAATCATAACAAAAACAAATGATAAAATATTCAAACGACAACGAAAACAATTCCCAACAATCAAGAAATACATATAACAAGAGAAAAGAACAAACACATATGTATGTGCGTACAGTGCAGGAAATTTAAACAAGGTCAGCACAGTTTAAAAACAATTTAAGACTCTTACTGACTACCAACTACTCTACCGATACATCCACTAACAGATAACACTAAAATTTTTATATGTATATCCAATTGGAACCCAAAGGAAATCATAATCTATCCTAGAATCATTATTTCCTTGTAGTAAGTCTAGTATAAAACCATTTTTGAAAATTTGTACTCCCTAAGACCTTAATATATTTTAATTGTTGGATTAACCATATGCAATACCAAAACAAAACATTTATGATCTCCTAGTTTCTCCCTTTAGGGGCCGATTCCACAACTAGAATCAAAAGTTGCATGTCAATAGTTCATATCGTTTTGAGCCTCTGTAGTGTTTAATACTGCTTTCCCCATAGAAACGGATTATTGAAAAATTGTCTTAGAAACTTATTTGGACTTTAGTAGTCCCACATGGAAAGTTAAAATTTTGGAGTAGTACTAACTAAAATAGTACTTTTTATTGATTAAAAGTACTTAATAACTTTTCGGGTTTTTTATCTGACTAGTTTACAGACTACTTTTTGAAGTAGATAAGAATATTGACTCGCCTATGGCAAAGTCTGCTACATAGTCTTTGTACTAGTATATTGACTAATCTAGTTTAGGACTTGACTCTTGCCAAGTTTTGGACTAAACTATTGATAAGTCTAATAACTAGTTTATTGTCTACTCTATGAACTGGTCAATTGACTAGCCTATGAACTATTCTATTGACTAAACTATGGACTAGTAAATTGAATAGTCAATTGACTAGCCTATGACTACACTATAGACTAGTAAATTGAGTAGTCGATTGACTATTCTATGGACTAGTCTCTTGACAAATCTATCGATTGGTGTATTAACAAGATCACTAACTATTCTAGAAATAGTCTATGGTCTAGTCTATAGACTTTGAACTAATTTTCGTACTAGTCTATAGACTAGTCGAAGCACTAATATATAGACTAGTTTCTAGATGTATGTATGGACTACTTGTGAAAATAATACTCCATGCTCCGTCCAACCACAAAATATATTGATGTTTGATACACAATATGTATATAGTTAAGTAGTCTGATTTTAATAAATAGGAATGTTGATTTCGATCTTATGGATCAACAGCGAATTTCGGATACTACAATATCTACTTATAACCCACGAGAATAGACTTTCAGATGGTATACAACATTTTTTAAATAAAGTTGTCCTAGCGCTATTATAACGTTCCAAAAAAAGGCAAAAAATTACGTTTTACTTTAGGACAAGATACCCCGAATAACAGAAAATCGGAGGTCAGATTCCCATAATTTAGAAAAGTATAACTTGGTTTTACTGGTTTCGACTATTTTCCAACTTTGTCAGTCTTGTTATCTTCTTGATTCTTCGATAAATTTTATTATTATTTTAATCATACGATCCCCATCGTCCCACCAAATACAGAGCATAACTTTTTCACAATGAATATTCTGCTTTGGCGTTGATTCGCTGATTGCCCGGGCTTTAATTAACGATGTATTGCGCTTCGAGTAATAGAAGTACATTTTATCGCAACGTTGAATGCCTGTGAATACCAAATACGACCCCCAAAAAAATAATACTAAATCTTAACGATAACTTAGTGACCTATTAATATTCACAATTCTTCCTTGGAAATTTCGTAGATATTTACCTAGAACTTTGTGAATGAAGGTTACCTATTCATTAATCTAACTTCACAGGAAGATGCGATTGCGCAGAACTATCAATATCAGAGAATAATAGAGAATAAATAAACTGATCATAGTAATTGCCAAAGATACTGTATAGTTAATAAACCAGATTGGTGCGATGAAGGAAGTCAAGGAGACCTAGGAATATAAGAACTTATTTAGATCAGAGTGTCTGGTGATTTTACCAGAGCTATGCTAAAAAAATACAGTTTTTGCCCGGAAAAATACATTACCCCTAAGCAAATTTCCCACACTATAGTATACCCAATAGCAACTATATACATACATATGGGGAAAAAGCGTTTAAATCAAACAGTAAAATAAAAGTGAAAAATTCAATTACTGCTGATTAAATACAAAGATTTGTTCCATTTCATTCGATTGCTTTTTGTTGCTTTTTTCTCCTTGTTCTACTGGTGATTGAACAGCAAATATGTCTCTTGTCTTCGGTTTTGACGACTTTTCAATATAAAAAAATAAACAAACACAGAAGACATGGTTTTTTCACTCTACTCCCAGTCTACGCTTTCTTCATTCCCACCAACATCATCATCACTCACTCACTTGTATTGTGTTTTGCCATTCTCATTCCCATCAAACAACCGACCAACCAACCAACCAAACGTCCATTCAACCATCCATATGGACAAAAAAAATAACATCATTAAATGATAAGATTTGTCAAGTGGCATATTGATGTATGATGATGGTAGAGAGAAGAGTAGTTGTTGCTGCTCCACCGCAATGTGGTGTGAGTGCCGGCAGCAGTTAAGGGATTGAAAGAGCTGGTGTGGTGAGTGAGTGACTGACTGTCGGAACGCCATTGTCCGCTTCAGGGACAAATGCCAAAGTAATAAGCGCCATTAGCGCCAATCGCTTTTTTTGAGAAAATAAATTATACATTTTTATTTTATTTTCCGTTGGGGCCTGGAACTCTTCAAAAACCAGTCAACAACAACAACAACATTAAGAACCTGTGAAAGAAAGTTTGAACTAACGACCGTGTACAAGCAGCAGAAAGAAAAATAAACGAATAGCGAAACGTATGTTTAAACATTTAAGCACACACATTTACTTAAGTGTACTACTTACGTCCAATATTTATGACAGTGACAATGATACCAGATTTATTGGGTTTATTAGAGGGTTTTAATTAGGACTTTGGATGCAGATGAAAAGTATGTGTGTGACAGGGAAAAAACTTATATACATATATGTTTTGTTTTCTGGATATGGTCAAAATCTTGGTACTTGGTAGGATCAAAGAATTAACTTATGATGTTAGAACCTTCCTGACAAAAAGCTATCTTAGAAATCGGAAGTTCAGAAACTCTAGTTTTAAAATTGTAAGCTATTTTGTACTCCTGAAGAACGGAAAGTACAAAAATATTCTTTCAGATCCATTAGTTTTTAGGAATGTGACTTTTCTCTAGAGCAGGGTTTCCCTCTCGCATCACGAACCCATATTGATTTGGCTTCAGAATCTTTATTGACCTATCTTGAAGCCGAAAAGAACACTTGTCGAAACAATTTCATTAAATCCTTTATTATGTTGGTTAATTGCTCTTAACTAAAAAAGAAAGTATCTTGGAATTGAACATATTGTTCTATCATGACCTCAGATGGGTGACACTCTACGATTCTCTATAAATGTCATCAACAATGTAGTTCTGAAGGCTTAGATTGACAGCGTAAGGATCATTTCGACCTACGGTCTTCTCAACATCTATATTAATTACTGAATTTAAGGATGATGAAAGCAATTTCCATAAGTCGAGGAGATCAAAACATCTGGATATAGTCTAGTCTATAGCATAGTCTAGTCTGCGGTCTAGTCAATAGTCTAGTCTATTCTATAGTCTAGTCTATAGTCTAGTCTATAGTCTAGTCTATAGTCTAGTCTATAGTCTAGTCTATAGTCTAGTCTATAGTCTAGTCTATAGTCTAGTCTATAGTCTAGTCTATAGTCTAGTCTATAGTCTAGTCTATAGTCTAGTCTATAGTCTAGTCTATAGTCTAGTCTATAGTCTAGTCTATAGTCTAGTCTATAGTCTAGTCTATAGTCTAGTCTATAGTCTAGTCTATAGTCTAGCTAGTCTATCGTTAGTCTAGTCTATAGTCTAGTCTATAGTCTAGTCTATAGTCTAGTCTATAGTCTAGTCTATAGTCTAGTCTATAGTCTAGTCTATAGTCTAGTCTATAGTCTAGTCTATAGTCTAGTCTATAGTCTAGTCTATAGTCTAGTCTATAGTCTAGTCTATAGTCTAGTCTATAGTCTAGTCTATAGTCTAGTCTATAGTCTAGTCTATAGTCTAGTCTATAGTCTAGTCTATAGTCTAGTCTATAGTCTAGTCTATAGTCTAGTCTATAGTCTAGTCTATAGTCTAGTCTATAGTCTAGTCTATAGTCTAGTCTATAGTCTAGTCTATAGTCTAGTCTATAGTCTAGTCTATAGTCTAGTCTATAGTCTAGTCTATAGTCTAGTCTATAGTCTAGTCTATAGTCTAGTCTATAGTCTAGTCTATAGTCTAGTCTATAGTCTAGTCTATAGTCTAGTCTATAGTCTAGTCTATAGTCTAGTCTATAGTCTAGTCTATAGTCTAGTCTATAGTCTAGTCTATAGTCTAGTCTCTAGTCTAGTCTATAGTCTAGTCTATAGTCTAGTCTATAGTCTAGTCTATAGTCTAGTCTATAGTCTAGTCTAAGTTAGTCTATAGTCTAGTCTATAGTCTAGTCTATAGTCTAGTCTATAGTCTAGTCTATAGTCTAGTCTATAGTCTAGTCTATAGTTAGTCTAGTCTAGTCTAGTCTATAGTCTAGTCTATAGTCTAGTCTATGTCTAGTCTAGTCTATAGTCTAGTCTATAGTCTAGTCTATAGTTAGTCTATAGTCTAGTCTAGTCTATAGTCTAGTCTATAGTCTAGTCTATAGTCTAGTCTATAGTCTAGTCTATAGTCTAGTCTTAGTCTAGTCTATAGTCTAGTCTATAGTCTAGTCTATAGTCTAGTCTATAGTCTAGTCTATAGTCTAGTCAATAGGTCTAGTCTATAGTCTAGTCTATAGTCTAGTCTATAGTCTAGTCTATAGTCTAGTCTATAGTCTAGTCTATAGTCCAGTCTATAGTCAAGTCTATAGTCTAGTCTATAGTCTAGTCTATAGTCTAGTCTATAGTCTAGTCTATAGTCTAGTCTATAGTCTAGTCTATAGTCTAGTCTATAGTCTAGTCTATAGTCTAGTCTATAGTCTAGTCTATAGTCTAGTCTATAGTCTAGTCTATAGTCTAGTCTATAGTCTAGTCTATAGTCTAGTCTATAGTCTAGTCTATAGTCTAGTCTATAGTCTAGTCTATAGTCTAGTCTATAGTCTAGTCTATAGTCTAGTCTATAGTCTAGTCTATAGTCTAGTCTATAGTCTAGTCTATAGTCTTGTCTATAGTCTAGTCTATAGTCTAGTCTATAGTCTAGTCTATAGTCTAGTCTATAGTCTAGTCTATAGTCTAGTCCATAGTCTAGTATATAGTCTCTAGTATAGTCCATAGTCTAGTCTATAGTCTAGTCTGTAGTCTAGTCTATAGTCTAGTATATAGTCTAATCTATAGTCTAGTCTATAGTCTAGTCTATAGTCTAGTCTATAGTCTAGTCTATAGTCTAGTCTATAGTCTAGTCTATAGTCTAGTCTATAGTCTAGTCTATAGTCTAGTCTATAGTCTAGTCTATAGTCTAGTCTATAGTCTAGTCTATAGTCTAGTCTATAGTCTAGTCTATAGTCTAGTCTATAGTCTAGTCTATAGTCTAGTCTATGGTCTAGTCTATAGTCTAGTCTATAGTCTAGTCTATAGTCTAGTCTATAGTCTAGACTATAGACTAGACTATAGACTAGACTATAGTCTAGTCTATAGTCTAGTCTATAGTCTAGTCTATGGTCTAGTCCATAGTCTAGTCTATAGTCTAGTCTATAATCTAGTCTATAGTCTAGTCTATAGTCTAGTCTATAGTCTAGTCTATAGTCTAGTCTATAGTCTAGTCTATAGTCTAGTCTATAGTCTAGTCTATAGTCTAGTCTATAGTCTAGTCTATAGTCTAGTCTAGTCTAGTCTAGTCTAGTCTAGTCTAGTCTAGTCTAGTCTAGTCTAGCCTACAGTCTAGTCTATAGTCCAGTCTATAGTCTATGATGAACTGATTTTTACAAAAATTTTCATATTCAAAGACGGATATATAGAAGATTTTTTTAAGAAATACGTATTTCAATGCATGTCATCTATTTGATTCGTCCTTTCACTGGATCTTATTTATATAATCACTTGCTTCTTAAACAGTTTGAAGTCTGGCAATACTGGACTTTTTAAAAAGAAATAATAATAATAAATAATCCAACAGCAAATTCATACAGAAATAAGAATAGAGAGTAATTTTTAGATAGACTTTGTACCGCTAACATTTATATTGTTTCATTTTTGTTTGTTGTTTTTGGCAGTGTTGTTCTTGTTGTTGCCGAAGTAGTTGTTGTCGTCGTTGTTTCATTAACAATCTGAATAAAGAACAGCAGCAGTATACAGTGGGTAAGAAAGTAAAACAAATTATAATATTACTAAACAAATGCTAATGGCAAGATCTTAGCTTTAGTTAATGATATAATGCAAACTTAATCCAAACGACTAAAAAGGAGACCTAAATGTAGTAAAAACCCTTATTAGCTTCATTAAAGATTACATTTCAAATTGTATAGGGATCCGATTTTTACACATTCTTTCAGACCCACTGTGCAACAACGATAATACCAACAATACCCATTATAATACAACAGTAGTAGTAGTAGTAATTTTTGTAGTAGAAGTAGTTGTTGCTATTTTCCTAACTTTATTTAGTTAAAAATTTGTGCTGTAGACTCTGCTGTTGCTGCTTTTAGTCGTTGCTCCGTTTTGTTGGTGTTTTATACAACAATTTTAAAAGTGGTTCGTAGTTCTGGAGTACATTGAACTAAAATTGTGTTGAACTGATTTTGCCATTTGTTCGTGTTTTTGTCGATGTCGGTTGTGTTTGTTTGTTTATTTATTTATATGTATTTATTTTTTGCTACTCCAAGCACTCAACTACTCTTCTACTTGTTTTATAAATTGATTTTTTTCAGCTGATTTTCTTTGTGAAAATGCCGTTTCCAACCCACCGCAATGTGTTTGTTCTAAACAGAAATAAAACTAAGCCAACAACAGAAAAAAAGTTAAACACAAAACGCCAACACCACCATCAGCATTAAGAAGAATAAAGCATTTGATACCCTACATATCATGTAAAACCAAGTAGCCAGTTTATAGTCCAGTCTATAGTCTAGTAAATAGTTTATTCTATAGTCTAGTTTATAGTCGAGCATAAAGTCTAGTCTATTATATTGTCTATAGTCTAGTCAATAGTCTAGTCAATAGTCTAGTCAATAGTCTAGTCTATAGTCTAGTCAATAGTCTAGTCTATAGTCTAGTCTATAGTCTAGTCTATAGTCTAGTCTATATTCAAGTCTATAGTCTAGTCTATAGTCTAGTCTATAGTCTAGTCTATATTCAAGTCTATAGTCTAGTCTATAGCCTAGTCTATAGTCTATAGTCCATAGTCTAGTCTATAGTCTAGTCAATAGTCTAGTCTATAGTCTAGTCAATAGTCTAGTCTATAGTCTAGTCTATAGTCTAGTCTATAGTCTAGTCAATAGTCTAGTCTATAGTCTAGTCTATAGTCTAGTCTATAGTCTAGTCTATATTCAAGTCTATAGTCTAGTCTATAGTCTAGTCTATAGTCTAGTCTATATTCAAGTCTATAGTCTAGTCTATAGCCTAGTCTATAGTCTATAGTCCATAGTCTAGTCTAAAGTCTAGTCTATAGTCTAGTCTATAGTCTAGTCTATAGTCTAGTCTATAGTCTAGTCTATAGTCTAGTCTATAGTCTAGTCTATAGTCTAGTCTATAGTCTAGTCTATAGTCTAGTCTATAGTCTAGTCTATAGTCTAGTCTATAGTCTAGTCTATAGTCTAGTCTATAGTCTAGTATATAGTCTAGTCTATAGTCTAGTCTATAGTCTAGTCTATAGTCTAGTCTATAGTCTAGTCTATAGTCTAGTCTATAGTCTAGTCTATAGTCTAGTCTCTAGTATAGTCTATAGTATAGTCTCATAGTCTATCTAAGTCTAGGTCTATAGTCTAGTCCTATAGTCTAGTCTATAGTCTAGTCTTATAGTCTAGTCTATAGTCTAGTATATAGTCTAGTCTATAGTTCTAGTCTATAGTCTAGTCTATAGTCTAGTCTATAGTCTAGTCTATAGTATCGTCTATAGTCTAGTCTATAGTCTAGTCTATAGTCTAGTCTATAGTCTAGTCTATAGTTAGTCTATAGTCTAGTCTATAGTCTAGTCTATAGTCTAGTCTATAGTCTAGTCTATAGTCTAGTCTATAGTCTAGTCTATAGCTAGTCTATAGTCTAGTCTATAGTCTAGTCTATAGTCTAGTCTATAGTCTAGTCTTAGTCTAGTCTATAGTCTAGTCTATAGTCTAGTCTATAGTCTAGTCTATAGTCTAGTCTATAGTCTAGTATATAGTCTAATCTATAGTCTAGTCTATAGTCTAGTCTATAGTCTAGTCTATAGTCTAGTCTATAGTCTAGTCTATAGTTTAGTCTATAGTCTAGTCTATAGTCTAGTCTATAGTCTAGTCTATAGTCTAGTCTATAGTCTAGTCTATAGTCTAGTCTATAGTCTAGTCTATAGTCTAGTCTATAGTCTAGTCTATAGTCTAGTCTCTAGTCTAGTCTATAGTCTAGTCTATAGTCTAGTCTATTTTTATTGTTTGATGAAAATTTAACGAATAGAATCATTGGACATTAATGAACACGGAACAGCCTCCTAAGTCGAGACATTCCTATGCTTGGGTAGGGCATTACAATAACTTAACATCTTACCCATTATGTATGTATAACAAATCTTAAACATTTATGACATGCAATCAAAAAAGGCAAAAAATATTTGTATGTATGTTCTCAGTATCTGTGTGAATAAGTACAAGTATCTGTGATAAAGTGCGTGAGTTTAAATTATATTAAATAGAATAAAGAGCACAATAGAAACAACAACAATATCAGCAATAAGAAAATGCGAAGACTAGATTTGAACTAATTTAATGCCAAAAAACAACAACAACAAGCAACAAAGAAAGTATTACATAATCAACAACTAAAATGGTGAGGTGAGTAATTCTTCTATTCCGTTCCCATTTTGATGTAACATACAGTTATGTTAATTAAAAAAAATTAATCAATTAAATTAAAGGTATTTTCTATATAAATATATGTAATTAAGTTAATACATGTATCTACTAAATACATTTGTTTAACTACATATTTGGTTAAATAGATACATTTGTATCTATTTATGTTCTATGTATAGTTAATAATTCACCCACTCATTGAACACAATTAAGTGTAACAACCACACAAATAGACAAAAAAAAATGAACAACCTGTTGCATACCACACACTGGCTGCTACTAAATATGTATGTTTGTCTGTCTGTCTGGCCTTTATGTATCTGCACGATAATTAAGTTTTTTTTTATTTGGTTCTTTTCCAAAATGTTTACAAACAAACAACTCTACTCTTACTTTTACATGAACTTCCGTTGTAAGTTTTTTCTACAGTTTTTTTTTTAGTAAAATTTAATTTAATGACTTTTGAAGCGAGCCAATGCCGCTAATTGGATCTAGTGAATAGAAAAAAAGTAAAAGTAATTTTTAGAAATTGCGATTTTTATAGTTTTAAGTCATTGACTCAAAATAATATAATTTTACATAAAAATTTTTAGACAATAGACTAGACTAGACTATAGCTAGACTATAGAATAGACTATAGAGTAGACTATAGACTAGACCATAGACTAGACCATAGACTAGACTAGACTAGACTATAGACTATAGACTAGACTATAGACTAGACTATAGACTAGACTATAGACTAGACTATAGACTAGACTATAGACTAGACTATAGACTAGACTATAGACTAGACTATAGACTAGACTATAGACTATAGACTAGACTATAGACTAGACTATAGACTAGACTATAGACTAGACTATAGACTAGACTATAGACTAGACTAGACTAGACTAGACTAGACTATAGACTAGGCTATAGACTAGACTATAGATTAGACTATAGACTAGACTATAGACTAGACTATAGACTAGACTATAGACTAGGCTATAGACTAGACTATAGACTAGACTACAGACTAGACTAGACTATAGACTAGACTATAGCCTAGACTATAGACTAGACTATAGACTAGACTATAGACTAGACTATAGACTAGACTATAGACTAGACTATATACTAGACTATAGACTAGACTATAGACTAGACCAACGGTTCCCAAAAGGGGGTCCGCGGACCCCTAGTGGTCCGTAGCAAAATCCTAGGGGGTCCGCGAAGACGAACGAAAAAAATCATTAATAAAAAATATTCTCTATATGTTAGAAAATATTAAAAATATCTCCAAATTTTTCATAAATACTAAAATACACAATTTTTATTCAATAATCCCAGATTTGTTGGTGACTCTTTGAATTTTATTGTTTCGGTCGTTTATCAGGATGAAGCTAGGCCCTACAAATTTATTGTTTCACTTTTATAAAGTAAAGTATTACGTGATTTGTAATTTTTATAAATGTATATGTATCGAAATAAATGTTTTTATAGCAGACGGATAATGATTTGCCTTAGAATTAAATACTGATACTGGTATCGCGGAATATGAGGTTAGGTCACATTTCATAATATTTTTTTTTAAATTGTAAGCAAAAGTGTTAATCTAGTTAATTTTAAATATAAATATTCCATTCCGACGTGATACACAGATTTTAACTTCATTTTGTTGTCCAATATTATTAAATCAACATCAGAAAATTCATAGCGTTTTGCGTAAATAGTCAAAACCACGCAGTAAAATAATTCGTAGGTATTTTAAAATTCAAATTTAAGATCCAAATTCACAGTACATTCGCAAAGAGTTCAGGTCATATTTTATGTGGGTAACGCATTCATCAACAACATCGAAGAAGTCTAACTTTCACATATTTTCCCGAAAACTTAGCTTACATACTCAGCTCACTCCTATGCAATCGCAAAAAAATTTAGAAACATGACTCTTTAAGCACATGTCGACAATACTTGATAAAGAAACCTTTTCGCTACCTTGACGAGAAATGAACATGAAAGCTCTCACGATCATAAAATTAAACATCATGTTAGAAGTCAATCTACATATATTTAAAACCATGCAATTGAAAACATCTCCGAAATACTAAATATTCTCAATGTACGGGTTTATGGACCAGGACTAAGGCAATTTTCGGACGAACAATTACACAGTGATACAGCAAAAAAATGCAGGGGTTCTCATATACCAATTCCATTTCGTTATAGTCCATAGAGTAGGAATATATTTTTAATTTTTCCCGATCACTTCGTTTAGTTCCTTTTTAAGAGCAAAAGATGTGAAAAAGAGCTATTTTTGAAGTTTTAACTTAAAAAAATATATATGTTTGGTAGTTTGCAACCGATTTTCAAATTGGATATTTTGTTTTAAAGATACAAGTGTTGTCTTTCAACCCAAAAAAAAAAATCCAAAATTTATGATTAATGTCTTGGTTACGGCCATTTAAGTAAAAAAACTCACACTTTTTTCACAATTTTTAATTTTCATACTGCTCTACGTTGGCCATGAAGCAGTAACTTTAGCTTTTATTACATTTGAAAAAAGGCACATTAAGTTGGGTTTCCAATGATGGTCAATTTATGATAATCGATGAAAAAGGTTATGAGTTGTGCTAAGTTTTATAAAATATAGCATATTTCTTCCATACAAAAACGTTCATGTTTCTGGTTTTCTTTGTAACAAGTTTAAAAAATGTTTATAAACATTTTTATACAAAAATTAATTTGTATGGAGAAAACCAAAAATTCGAGGAACATGCTATTAGAAAAATTGGCATAAATCATCTAGTTTTTCATAGATTTTTATGAAATAACAAGTTTTAGAAACCTTCCTTTATCTGATTCTTCAGGAAAGTAATAAAAGATGAACTCACTGCCTCATGGCCAAAGTAGAGCATGATGAAAATGAACATTTTTTAAAAAAGTGTGAGTTTTTTTACTTAAACGACCGTAACTCAGACATTTGACCATAAATTTTGGATTTCTTTTTTGGGATTAAAAGGCAACACTTGTATCATTAAAAAAAATATCGGATTTGAAAATCGGATGAAAACTACTGAACTTATGATTTTTCAAATTTAAAACTTCAAAAAATGGCTCTTTTTCGCATCTTTTGCTCTTAAAAAGTAAGTTAACGAAGAGATAGGGGAAAACTAAAAATATATTCGTACTCTATGGACTATAACGAAATAGAATTGGTATATGGGAACGCCTGCATTTTATTTTTCTTCACTTTTGTATCACAGTGTTTTTTATAACAATAAGAAATCAAAATATGTATGGGGGTCCGTGAAATTAAATAAATTCCTCAAGGGGTCCGCGAAGTAAAAAACGGTGGGAACCGCTGGACTAGACTATAGACTAGACTATAGACTAGACTATAGACTAGACTATAGACTAGACTATAGACTAGACTATAGACTAGACTATAGACTAGACTATAGACTAGACTATAGACTAGACTATAGACTAGACTATAGACTAGACTATAGACTAGACTATAGACTAGACTATAGACTAGACTATAGACTAGACTATAGACTAGACTATAGACTAGACTATAGACTAGACTATAGACTAGACTATAGACTAGACTATAGACTAGACTATAGACTAGACTATAGACTAGACTATAGACTAGACTAGACTATAGACTAGACTAGACTATAGACTAGACTATAGACTAGACTATAGACTAGACTATAGACTAGACTATAGACTAGACTATAGACTAGACTATAGACTAGACTATAGACTAGACTATAGACTAGACTATAGACTAGACTATAGACTAGACTATAGACTAGACTATAGACTAGACTATAGACTAGACTATAGACTAGACTATAGACTAGACTATAGACTAGACTATAGACTAGACTATAGACTAGACTATAGACTAGACTATAGACTAGACTATAGACTAGACTATAGACTAGACTATAGACTAGACTATAGACTAGACTATAGACTAGACTATAGACTAGACTATAGACTAGACTATAGACTAGACTATAGACTAGACTATAGACTAGACTATAGACTAGACTATAGACTAGACTATAGACTAGACTATAGACTAGACTATAGACTAGACTATAGACTAGACTATAGACTAGACTCTAGACAAGACTCTATACTAGACTAGACTCTAGACTAGACTATACACTATACTAGACTTTTTACATAATGTTGAAGAAAAATTAATGATTTTAATCTTTCGCAATAATTTAGACAAATTCATTACCAAATTTTTGGCGCCACTATGTCAATAAAAAAATCGTGCCAAATTTACCAAAACTTTTATAATATGATCAAGCCTAAATTTAAGCCGTTAAGTATTTTAAATACCAAATCACGTACAATTTTTAAATACAAAATAGGGAATTCCCTATTTAGCATTAAAATGGCGATAAGAAATTTTATTACTCCCCAGCCGGATTTAAAGAGGCCTACACCCTAGCAATCTTTAATAACTAATAGAGGAGTGTCATACAAAATAGACCCCTAAATTAAAATGTCGACATATTATTAAAATTGGGGGGAAATTTTTACTTTCAAAATTTAATATCAATTTAATGATCTGTCATGGTTAAGAATTCTAATAACTTTGAAATTAACATGCTGTAAGTCAAGTCCTAAGTGTGTTTGACAATCTTAAACTGTGTGAATAATTTAAATAAAATAAACTTTAAAATTTCAGTTGACTTTAGCGCTATTTACAGTATTGTCACAATATTTTTTTTATAAAACTATTAATTTTGTTGTTGTTCCAAATGCGCAATTAAATGTTTATTTGTTTTTGACAACAAATTATAAAAAAAAAACTATTTACAACAAAAATCACACATACGAAATAAGTACAAAAGCAAATGAATTGGAGCTTGTGACATCTGTTGGGTTTTGAATAAGAAAAAAACAAAGTTTAGGAAATATCCCCCAAACTTTGTTTATTCTACAAAACTTAAGTACTTAACATTGGATCAGATCAGACTGCTATATTGTGCTATATATGAGAAATCAATAGGGGAGGGAAATGAGAGCGATATTTAACGTTACAAGTGGATATTGAATTTTAATTAGAACGCAAAACAAAAGAATCAAGGGTATGGTAATTTTTATTGATGTTTTAAGCCCGCGTTGGTTAACCCAGCAAAATGTTTGGTAAAAAAACAACGATTAGAAAAGCTCTAAATTTTTGTAGACTAGACTATAGTCAAGATTATATATATCAAGACTATAGACTAGACTATGAATTTAAATTAGTATATGGGTACGACTATACACTAGACTATAAACCATAGACTAGACCATAGACTAGGCTATAGACTAGATTATAGACTAGATTATTGACTAGATTATTGACTAGACTATAGACTAGACTATAGACCAGACTATAGACTAGACTATAGACTAGACTATAGACTAAACTATAGACTAGACTATAGACTAGACTATAGACAAGACTATAGGCTAGACTAGACTAGACTATAGACTAGACTATAGACTAGACTATAGACTAGACTATAGACTAGACTATAGACTAGACTATAGACTAGACTATAGACTAGACTATAGACTAGACTATAGACTAGACTATAGACTAGACTATAGACTAGACTATAGACTAGACTATAGACTAGACTATAGACTAGACTATAGACTAGACTATAGACTAGACTATAGACTAGACTATAGACTAGACTATAGACTAGACTATAGACTAGACTATAGACTAGACTATAGACTAGACTATAGACTAGACTATAGACTAGACTATAGACTAGACTATAGACTAGACTATAGACTAGACTATAGACTAGACTATAGACTAGACTATAGACTAGACTATAGACTAGACTATAGACTAGACTATAGACTAGACTATAGACTAGACTATAGACTAGACTATAGACTAGACTATAGACTAGACTATAGACTAGACTCTAGACTAGATAAGACTAGACTATAGACTAGACTATAGACTAGACTATAGACTAGACTATAGACTAGACTATAGACTAGACTATAGACTAGACTATAGACTAGACTATAGACTAGACTATAGACTAGACTATAGACTAATAATAGACTAGACTATAGCCTAGACTATAGACTAGACTATAGACTAGACTATAGACTAGAGATAGACTAGACTATAGACTAGACTATAGACTAGACTATAGACTAGACTATAGACTAGACTAGACTAGACTATAGACTAGACTATAGACTAGACTATAGACTAGACTATAGACTAGACTATAGACTAGACTATAGACTAGACTATAGACTAGACTATAGACTAGACTATACTATAGACTAGACTATAGACTAGACTATAGACTAGACTATAGACTAGGACTATAGACTAGACTATAGACTAGACTATAGACTAGACTATAGACTAGACTATAGGACTAGACTATAGACTAACTATAGACTAGACTATAGACTAGGACTATAGACTAGACTATAGACTAGACTATAGCCTAGACTATAGACTAGACTATAGACTAGACTATAGACTAGACTATAGACTAGACTATAGACTAGACTATAGAACTAAGACTAGATAGACTAGAATATAGACTAGACTATAGACTAGACTATAGACTAGACTATAGACTAGACTATAGACTAGGACTATAGACTAGACTATAGACTAGACTATAGACTAGACTATAGACCTAGACTATAGACTAGACTATAGACTAGGACTATAGACTAGACTATAGACTAGACTATAGACTAGAACTATTAGACTAGACTATAGGACTAGACTATAGACTAGACTATTGACTAGACTATAGACTAGACTATAGACTAGACTATAGACTAAAATATAGACTAGACTATAGACTAGACTATAGACTAGAATATAGACCAGACTATAGACTAGACTATAGACTAGACTATAGACTAGGCTATAGACTAGACTATAGACAAGACTATAGATTAGACTGTATTCCAGACTACAGACTAAACTATATATAATCTAGATTGTAGAATAGACTATTTAAATTTGTAAACTGAAAAATACATATGTAAATTTTCTATATCTAATTTCCGAGAATAACTTAATTTTCATTACTTTCGTTTCAAGCTAATTGTTTTGCAAAAAATCCCCCTAAAAGTAAATGTTATCACCAGTAAAAAAAACACATTATTACAATGAATAAATTCCTCAAGTATTTGTAAAACAAATTCACATTGGAAAAACAATTTAAACGTAAATATCAAACGTAAAACATTTATTTACACAGTGTAAAAACTTTATCGAAGATACGGAAAAATAATAAAAAAACACTTTCATTCGAACACACAGAAACGATCAACGTTTAAAACCATTTAATGACGCAAAATTATAAAATAAAATTTTACAAGGTTATTGTAAGAACTAAGCGATAAGGCGGGCCGTTATGGGGGGGCTTATTTGTAGAGGCCTATAAGAGTGTTCGTAGCGTTTAACAAAAAAATAAATATTAAAAACAAATGAAAAATTATATATAGAAGAGTACGTCATAAAAATCATCATTTGATTTACATGAAAACATTTTGTTTTACGTCAGTCCAATGCGGTGCAAAACAGCAGAAATTATCCTCTCCACTTGTAATTGTTTAGATATAAATATTTTCATTTCATTTTTTACACCACTTTTTTTTACAGAAATACGTAATAGAGGCAATTTTTTGAAGTTTAATTTTTTATTTTTTATAAATATTTGTGGTTTTTATAAATATTTTTTAATTTAGATTTTGGTTAAATTAATTACGTAAATATTGAACGAATGAAATATAAATTGTAAACTTTTGTTATATACTATATTCTGGACCATAGTCTATAGTCTAGTCTATAGTCTAGTCTATAGTCTAGTCTATAGTCTAGTCTATAGTCTAGTCTATAGTCTAGTCTATAGTCTAGTCTATAGTCTAGTCTATAGTCTAGTCTATAGTCTAGTCTATAGTCTAGTCTATAGTCTAGTCTATAGTCTAGTCTATAGTCTAGTCTATAGTCTAGTCTATAGTCTAGTCTATAGTCTAGTCTATAGTCTAGTCTATAGTCTAGTCTATAGTCTAGTCTATAGTCTAGTCTATAGTCTAGTCTATAGTCTAGTCTATAGTCTAGTCTATAGTCTAGTCTATAGTCTAGTCTATAGTCTAGTCTATAGTCTAGTCTATAGTCTAGTCTATAGTCTAGTCTATAGTCTAGTCTATAGTCTAGTCTATAGTCTAGTCTATAGTCTAGTCTATTGGTTTACGTGGTAGTTCACTACACGCGAACTGTCAAGTAGAATCAAAGAGACTCCGTTTTGACCTAGTCTATAGTCTAGTCTATAGTCTAGTCTATAGTCTAGTCTATAGTCTAGTCTATAGTCTAGTCTATAGTCTAGTCTATAGTCTAGTCTATAGTCTAGTCTATAGTCTAGTCTATAGTCTAGTCTATAGTCTAGTCTATAGTCTAGTCTATAGTCTAGTCTATAGTCTAGTCTATAGTCTAGTCTATAGTCTAGTCTATAGTCTAGTCTATAGTCTAGTCTATTGGTTTACGTGGTAGTTCACTACACGCGAACTGTCAAGTAGAATCAAAGAGACTCCGTTTTGACCTAGTCTATAGTCTAGTCTATAGTCTAGTCTAGTCTAGTCTATAGTCTAGTCTATAGTCTAGTCTATAGTCTAGTCTATAGTCTAGTCTATAGTCTAGTCTATAGTCTAGTCTATAGTCTAGTCTATAGTCTAGTCTATAGTCTAGTCTATAGTCTAGTCTATAGTCTAGTCTATAGTCTAGTCTAAGTCTATAGTCTAGTCTATAGTCTAGTCTATAGTCTAGTCTATAGTCTAGTTCTATAGTCTAGTCTATAGTCTAGTCTATAGTCTAGTCTATAGTCTAGTCTATAGTCTAGTCCTATAGTCTAGTCTATAGTCTAGTCTATAGTCTAGTCTAGTTAGCTATAGTCTAGTCTATAGTCTAGTCTATATGCTATTTAGTCTAGGTCTATAGTCTAGTCTATAGTCTAGTCTATAGTCTAGTCTATAGTCTAGTCCCTATAGTCTAGTCTATAGTCTAGTCTATAGTCTAGTCTATAGTCTAGTCTATAGTCTAGTCTATAGTCTAGTCTATAGTCTAGTCTATAGTCTAGTCTATAGTCTAGTCTATAGTCTAGTCTATAGTCTAGTCCTATAGTCAGTTATAGTCTAGTCTATAGTCTAGTCTATAGTCTAGTCTATAGTCTAGTCTATAGTCTAGTCTATAGTCTAGTCTATAGTCTAGTCTATAGTCTAGTCTATAGTCTAGTCTATAGTCTAGTCTATAGTCTAGTCTATAGTCCTAGTCTAGTCTCGTATAGTCTAGGTCTATAGTCTAGTCTATAGTCTAGTCTATAGTCTAGTCTATAGTCTAGTCTATAGTCTAGTCTACTAGTCTCGTCTATAGTCTAGTCTATAGTCTAGTCTATAGTCTAGTCTAGAGGCTAGTCTATCGTCTATTCGTCTAGTCTATGAGTCTAGTCTATAGTCTAGTCTATAGTCTAGTCTATAGTCTAGTCTCAATCGAGTCTAGTCTATAGTCTAGTTCTATAGTTCTAGTCTATAGTCTAGTTCTATAGTCTAGTCTATAGTCTAGTCTATAGTCTGAGTCTATAGTCTAGTCTATAGTCTAGTCTATAGTCTAGGTCCTATAGTTCTAGTCTATAGTCTAGTCTAGTCTAGTCTATGTCATAGTCTATAGTCATAGTCTAGTCTATAGTCTCAGTCTATAGTCTAGTCTATAGTCTTAGTCTATAGTCTAGGTTCATTAGTCTAGGTCTATAGTCTAGTCTATAGTCTAGTCTATAGTCTAGTCTCTATCTAGTCTATAGTCTAGTCTAAGTCTAGTCTATAGTCTAGTCTATAGTCTAGTCTATAGTCTAGTCTATAGTCTAGTCTATAGTCTAGTCTATAGTCTAGTCTATAGTCTAGTCTATAGTCTAGTCTATAGTCTAGTCTAGTCATAGTCTAGTCTATAGTCTAGTCTATAGTCTAGTCTATAGTCTAGTCTAGTCTAGTCTATAGTCTAGTCTATAGTCTAGTCTATAGTCTAGTCTATAGTCTAGTCTATAGTCTAGTCTATAGTCTAGTCTATAGTCTAGTCTATAGTCTAGTCTAAGTCTAGTCTATAGTCTAGTCTATAGTCTAGTCTATAGTCTAGTCTATAGTCTAGTCTATAGTCTAGTCTATAGTCTAGTCTATAGTCTAGTCTATAGTCTAGTCTATAGTCTAGTCTATAGTCTAGTCTATAGTCTAGTCTATAGTCTAGTCTATAGTCTAGTCAATAGTCTGGTCTATAGTCTGGTCTATAGTCTAGTCTATAGTCTGGTCTATAGTCTAGTCTATAGTCTAGTCTATAGTCTAGTCTATAGTATAGTCTATAGTCTAGTCTATAGTCTAGTCTATAGTCTAGTCTATAGTCTAGTCTATAGTCTAGTCTATAGTCTAGTCTATAGTCTAGTCTATAGTCTAGTCTAGTCTAGTCTAGTCTAGTCTATAGTCTAGTCTATAGTCTAGTCTATAGTCTAGTCTATAGTCTAGTCTATAGTCTAGTCTATAGTCTAGTCTATAGTCTAGTCTATAGTCTAGTCTATAGTCTAGTCTATAGTCTAGTCTATAGTCTAGTCTATAGTCTAGTCTATAGTCTAGTCTATAGTCTAGTCTATAGTCTAGTCTATAGTCTAGTCTATAGTCTATTCTATAGTCTAGTCTGTAGTCTAGTCTATAGTCTAGTCTATAGTCTAGTCTATAGTCTAGTCTATAGTCTAGTCTATAGTCTAGTCTATAGTCTAGTCTATAGTCTAGTCTATAGTCTAGTCTATAGTCTAGTCTATAGTCTAGTCTATAGTCTAGTCTATAGTCTGTCTATAGTCTGGTATATTTGATTGAAGAAAGGCCAAACGATACTTCAAAAATTATTACAAAAATTCAATTGGAAAGTGTTGCAGACTTTAATTTCTGAAATCCCATAAAATATATAGCGCCCTAATACCGACATAAAAATTTTTATATGGATTTTATTTGAAAATGTATAAATACATACATATGTATGTATATAATACATGTGTATATGTATCTATGTATGTATATGTAAATCAACCTTATCAAGAATGTAGTTCCGCAAGAGGAAGTTATTAAAACTGTAGACAAACGAGAACACCATGAAAAGAAATAAATAAACAAACAAATGAACGACGAATGGAACACAATAAAAAAAAAACCTAACAAACGGATGAAGAATAAAGTGCTAATAAGTCTATTGCACCGAATCCATACATTCATCCAACAAACATCAACCACATTCTCTGAACAATTGAAGGAAACAGTGCGGTGCTGTGCAGTGTAGCTCAGCAGCAACAGATCTTTCTTTCTTAAAGTTATAAAATCAGATTTCTTCATTGTTGCTATATATTTCTTTAGATTTGTTTCTTTTTTTTGTGTTCCTTTATTTCTTTATTCTTTAATTACAACTAAACAATTGTATTCGTACACTAGTCGTATGTGAGATTGTAGATACAATGCAAGTAAAAATGGTTTATTTTGTTGTATCTACAAAGAGATTTACAGTCCATAATAAACAAACAAAAAACAAACTCGTACCATGAGGAGCAACAAGATGATACTGACGACTACGATGACTATGATGATGATGATGATGAACTATTTCAAAATAAAGATGTCAAATTGTCAGTCATCATTATTCATATGTACAATGTGTATGTAAAGTAATTTCAACATTGTTTATTACGATTTTACAAAAAGAAATTAAACGAAACGAGAACAACAACAACACAACAAAAAACTATGTCATTTTTCCAGCTTCCACACTGGCACCAGCAGCGCTTATACATCAACAACAATGAAATTGTTTTGTTTAATTCCATAACGGATGCGGAAAGTAGCAGTAGCAATAGCAGCAGCAGTCGCTTATTGTAGGAAATTTCCTATTTTCCTCAAACAACAACAACAACAACAGAAAACAATCTCTATATCGAGATTTAGATAAATATTTATACAACGTTAGTGGTGGAGGTGAAGAAGAGAGAAGAATTGAGGGAATGCAGATTATTTATACAGAAAATACATATGGTTGGCAAATGACGTCAGGTCCAAATGTGATCTATATTTTGTTGTAGCGTTTTTTTTTTTCATATTCTGTTTTCTGTTTGTCTTAGTCATCATTTTCACGACGACGACATAACCGGAAATGTTTGCACCCTGTGTAGTAATTGAAATTGTAATAGAGGAAGATAAAGGCAATCAATGGAATGCTTATATACCAGCTATTTGAGCCAATTATTTTCTGTCCAAGTTTGTATAGATTTTGTTTGCTCAGCTACGATTAGAATCGTTATTTAAAATGGATTCGATTTCACAAATTTTTGTTTGATCAGTTATTTTGTCCAATATTCGACGAATCGTGAATTCTGCGTAAAATTCTCGAATATCAAAAGAAAAAAAGCGGTGCTATAGATTTATTGATGGTCTCAGTCGAGACCAAGAACGTCTTATACCTATCTAGTATAAGATGTTTACAACCAGAAAGCTATTTAGCAACAACTCTTTTGACCTACACTGCAAATTATGAAGATATTTATAGTTGACCTCTTGTGACATTTCAATGAGACACCCTTAGTATATCTTATAAGAACTTGACTTTCGGAGTAGCTTCTAATTTCATGTAGGATTTGGTTCTGTCTGAAATACGACCAATGTCGTTTATGAAGCTTTATGACAGTCACCGACGAGCACGATTGGGGTTAACACGAAAAACAGGTACAATTTCGGTATTTCAACCTCTTGAAATTTCTCAAATTGCTCAATATCTGCACGTTTTCTTGGTAGAACGACCGTTAAAAAACTTTACAATTGAACTTTCTACATAAAAGTTTCATAGGCCAATAAGATCTATACTTTCTATAATGGTTTTCGGGGTCAATGTCTCACAATAGATGTGGTCATATTTAAAATTTTGTCGACCGATATCATAGGATGACGGCACAGTTTTGACATGATTTAGATATAAAGCTATTTATACTGAAAGTTGTTCTCAGTCAACGACGAGTGCTATCTCAGTTAACACGATAATTCAAGTACAACGTTGGTATTTAAAGCTTTTCTGCACGTTTCGTAAAAAAAACTTTACAATTGTATATTCTACATAAACGTTTCATAGGCCAAGATCTACACGATTTATTATACACAATGTCTGAGCGATCGATATCATGGGATACAGTTTTAACTTGATATCGTTATCGTTAGTTTCAGTTAACGCGATAAAACGGGTATAAGCTCGGGATCTCGATCTCTTGGAATTTGTCATTTGATCGGATCATCGATTAAGTTCGATCTAATGTGAAGTTTCGCGTTATCTAATGTAAATGAACCTTTGCCACGATCAGTTGGTCAATTGAATCGTGGAAATCGTGCCTTAATTTCAACTCAATTCATGATAATTTTGCAAAGATGATCGATACCTTAGATAAACTTTTTGATCTTCAATTTCCTGTTGAATGAAATGAAGAACTTGGTAAAACTATATTAGATCGATAAGCGAACAATATTTCTTTAATACAAAAACATTTAGTCGCTTTATGAAATTATAGATTCTTTATAGTCGACTTTGTTGAGTTATCCTTCGATCAAATCGAAAAATCTTAAAAGCTTCAAATGATCTCAGTTCCAAAAGGAAAGGGATCCATTCCCATTTAAGTAAATTGTGAGGAAGTAGCTCTAATACTTTCGAAAAGTTCTTAAAGCAACAAGTGCTTCTCTTCCTTCTTATTGGTCTTTCCTGGCAGAGTCAGAACACAAAGTGAACTGAAATTTTGTATTAACTTTAAAAATTTTAGTTTCTTGCTAGTGACTAACTAAGGATTACCTAGACGATTATAGTTGAGAGGTTAAATCTAGAATAGTCTATAAGAAACATGATCCTAAATCTACGAAACTTACACAAGTTAAGCAGATAGGAATTGGCATTAATGGCTGCTACGAAAGCCATTTCGCTCAGACTCAACTTCAGTGATCAGTAACAAGGAAAATTAAAAAAAATGTTCCAATTTTTTTGGAAAATTCATTCTATTGATAAACTTCATTCACTCCAATTAAACATGAAAGTGACACACATATTCCTGAGCAATCTTTTTAAGATAGTTATTGGTTCTACCTCATACATTGGGCAACTGCTTCAGAAATCGCAAATATTTCTGCTTGAAAACTAAAATTATGTTTCCAAGTCTACTTCTCGCAAAGCATGTTAAACTTTCTTTTACAACTCATTTGACGTCCAATATAAATAGGGGAAAGTGAACATCCTCAACTTTACAATGGGAGAGCTGAGAGGTTAAAAACCGATCAAGTTAAAAATTCAATTTCTATAATACGCTTTGAGTCTAAGCTATTCTACAGAGAATATAATTTTAGCTTCTTAATAATGGCATGAAACCATAAAAAAAGTTTAAAGCATTTACCAACAATTTTCTTCTTCTCGCCAATTAGTACCAACCTAATATACCCATATGTTTTACATCCGATATGACGTTCTTTACTGCACCCTTTGCTCTATCCCAAACATTCACACACACACACACATTTATCTGTTAATGCAAACAATTAATGAATGACATAGAATTTGTACTTTGCCTTCAGTGTTGGAAAACATGCACAAAAACAACAAAAATTTCTATATTTGGTTCCTTTCCAGTTACACCAAATACAAAAAAAAAAAAAAAATATATTACAAGTACTATTTGTTATAGTACGAGTACTAGTACTATTATACTGAATATGTTTTTTTTTTTTGTTTTGTGTCAGTTGCTTTAATGCAGATTAATGTGTGAGCAAAGTGTAAGTGTAGAGTTGAAAAATGGGCAAACGTGAAAGTGATTTAAAAGGTTTAGAAGGAACTAATGATGATTTTTCGATCATCAGCTACTGTTGTCAAAATCTATTGCACTTAGTACTTCTAGCGTTCATCAACCCTACGGTTGGGGTTGTGTCTCTTAGATCCAACCTCAGAATATTTTTTTGGCTTTTAACCATATCCAAAATCCAATAATTTCATCGCTCAGTTAAGTAATTATAATAAATTTTGGAGAGTTTTCTCACTTTAATGTCCGAAGGTCATTAAAACTATATTCAACAATCATTGAGCTAAAGTGTCAAATTGTTCATCTTCGATTGGATATTTCATCTAGATTTATACAGTTAAACTTAAATCAGCGGCGGAGTAGAGGTTTCTTCTGCTGAAGGAGGGAATAGTATTCCGAATTTCAATACTTTGCGAAATTGTCCAGATTTTTTAGAAAGTTGTCTTTATCTCATTGCTCAGTTGTATCGGGCGGTTCTATTAGAGTTGCAGCGAACATATTGAAGTCAAAGTTTTTTTGTTACATCTATATTTATACAGTTGAACTACAATCGGCATCGAAGGAGAGAATTCCTCTGATCCGCATTTCAATACTTTGAGACATTGTCACGATCTTTCAGAAAACTGAAAAACTGTTGGATTCTCGGTTTGTTTTTAAGGTACAGCGATTATATTGCTTCCGAAAGGTAGTTAGTTTCAGGATTAACATGAAATTTTATAGTTTTCGAATTATAAATGTATTGGGCCTCTAGACTTATTTAAATCGATTGTTAAAGCAAGCTCTCCTCTGCTCAATAGAGAAATAATTTGCGACATTGTTATGATCTTTCAGGAGTAATAACTTCGACAATGGCTAGATCTATCACAATCTATCGAATTCATCGATGAGCCATTAAAAATGTCGAGGTTTGATATTCAAAAGTCGAATTCATTTTGGGCTTAAATAAGAATTCAAATATGGTGCTAATTCACTGTGGTTAAACATTTTGCGACATTATCCTGATTTTTCAGAAAAAAACAATCGAAAGGTAGTTAGTTTCAGGTTTAACATGAACTTTTATAGTTTTCGAATTATGAATGTATTGGGCCTCTAGACTTATATAAATCGACTGTTAAAGCAAGCTCTCTTCTGCTCAATAAAGGAATTATTTGCGACATTGTTATGCCCTTTCAGGAGAAATAACTTCGACAATGGCTAGATCCACACAATCCATCGAATCCATCGATGAGCCATTAAAAATGTCGAGGTTTGATATTCAAAAGTCGAATTCATTTTGGGCTTAAATAAGAATTCAAATATGGTGCTAATTCACTGTGGTTAAACATTTTGCGACATTATCCTGATTTTTCAGAAAAAAACAATCGATGTAGTAGTGGATTTATTCGTCTAATAGTTCAGTTCGTTCTTTAGGAAGAAAGTGATTTTAAAATTGCATGATCAATGACCTTTTGCAAGATCTGCAGAATATTTTCGTCTCTTCCTTTGCTTAGGAAACACTTGGTCCATTTAAAAATTCTTCTCTTTGTGATACATGGAAGAAAAAAGATCAACGAAATCTCTTACAAAAATAAGGCATCCATACTATCGGGTTTACATTCGGCTGAACTGTGACATGGCAATTGAACAACTCTTTCTTCTTTATCTTCGATTAATTTTCAGAATTGACAGCCAAAAGTTCTTTGATCAGTAACTAACTGAAGTAAGTAAAGTTTCGAAGCTAAGTTCGCAAAATGATCTTCGCTATTATACAAGTAATGTAAACCCAACCAGTCTATCGATATTCACTGCCGTCTATGAAGCCCCCATTATTGCCAATGATTCCGCAGTGACTTTACTAAGTAACTGTTGATGATGTAGAATCCATGTTTCGCTATATCATTAAGAGATTTTCTACATTTCAGGAACTAAAATATTCCTTAACATAACTTTATAGTTCAGACTTCTGAAATGGATTATGATGTAATGAGTCATTATAATGAATATTGATAAAGTAGGAACCAGTAGGTTGTTGCTAATATCGTGTTGATGATCTGGAATTCATATTTCACTATATCATTGAGAGATGCTCAACATTTCAAGACCTAATATATTCCTTAGACCATCCTGACTATCGGAGTAGGTAGGTAGTTAACCTATTTCACTATATCATGGAAAGATGCTCGACATATTAAGGCAACTTTACTGTCTAATATCTTTAAGCATTCCATCTTATTTGATTCCGATGACATCGACAAACCAATGAGTCTGGTTATTCACCAAGACTTTTTAATGGCATTTTGTGACGAAAAGCCTTTTCCGCCTAACATCGTATACCATGCAGTAGATATGTATGTATTAGCAAAGCAACAACTGCACATGCAACAAGAAATAAATCTAGTGTTGAGTGGTATGTGCATATGTGGTGTCAGGCATTCAAACAAACAAACATACATCCATCCACTCTTTACGTCTGTATGTATGTATATGAGTAGTGGAAGTAACATTATGCACATTACGCAATATGAATGAGTATAGAAATCTATGAATGAATGGATTAATGAATGAATACTTGTCAGCATGTTAAGTTATCTGTCTAACCATAAGTCCGTCCACTTTGACTAACTAACTGTCTGTCTCTTACTCCTCTCGCTCTCTCCCTCTCTATACTATAGCTATTTTTGTTTTTATGAATAGCAACAGCATTAGCAATTTCATCAGCTTTAATACTAGCAGCAGCAGCAGCTGCGAGGCATAATAGTAGCAACAACAACAACAACAACGATTGCTATATAGCAATTTTATAATAATATAACAACAAGCAGCACTCAAGTGGCAGAGTTCACTTCCGTTCTACGGATTTATTTTGTATTTAAAACAAAAATCCACACTCACACCAAAAATAACACAACAAAAAAATATGTTGTTGGCGTTATTGTCGTTGCTGACAAGTTGTCGTTAGCAAAAAAAATACCAAAAAAAAAAAATAAATACTTTAGAAAATGAAAACAACTACAACATCAAAATGACTATATATGACAAGAACAACAGCAATAATAATAATATTAAAAAAAAATATATATATAGATTCAGTATCATGGGAATGATTATGATGACGCTGAAAATACACTAATAACAATAAAAATGATGAAGCTGCTGGTGATTATGATAGTGACTGATGGATGATGAGTAGTTAGTTAAGCTCTCGTTGTTGCTGTTTGCTATTTTTCATTCATGAATTCGTAATAATTGCGTGCTACACTTAAACCACAGCAATAATAACAACACCAACATCATCAGCCACAGCAGCAACAAAATTTCATTGAATTCTTTTTACCCATACACACAAAGATTTGTTATACAGTGTAAATACAGCTACATTTATAGCTACAGATACTCCACTGCTATTCATTTTATTTTTTTGCCTTGTATATGTGTAGGAGTAAATGACACTTTTTTTTTCGTCTTCATCTAAATTAACGAATGCAGCCAGTTGCTGTTGCTGCTGCTGCGTCTGTTCTACATTCAATAAATTTCATTCATGATTTTTATTTTCAACACACTCAATCTTACATACAAATTGGGTTTTTTTTCGTGTTTATTCAATATTTATTTTTCTCATTTTATATTTCACTGTATTTGCTCTGTATTACGAAGTGTGTGATTTAGTTTATTTTGTATTATTTGTTTTTGTTTTTTTTTTTTGTTTCTGTGTCAGTATTTGTTTACTGATAAGTTTATTTCCTTTCCTCTGTTGTGTCTTTTAGTTGGTGTTGGTTAGGGTAGCGGAGGGTTCAACTTTTGATCCCCTCTACATTTAATAACATCCTCGGCCTATTCACACGTTCACCGATTGACGCAAGAGGTCACTAGTGTTTGACTTTTTTTACATGTACATATAAGTACTTTTCATTATAATTTTTACTAAATATAAGTGATAATTTCTTTATTGTATATCGGCCAGGTTATTCGAAGAATTAGTTCTTTAAACTGAATCCAAATGTTCGCTTAAATGAACGATGTTTCATAATAGTCATTTAATATATGAATTAACGACTTTCTGTTTCAGAATTTTTATTACTAAATTGGTCCAAATAACTATAACTTTACACAAGTATTTGGTACTTAAACAAGTGTGGTTATAACATCATTATTGTTTGAGATCCTTCGATTTTTGCCTCACCAACTCCTTGAGGAATTTATTTCATCTTGTGGATTCTCATACGTATTTATTAATATTCCTATTGCTTCTAATTCATGATCAAAGGCAAGGAATTCGGATACACCTATTGTCCTAGTTCATAAATAGAGTTGACCGAGCATAAAGTCAAAATGCTTTGCGTGATCACCTGTCGTGTTGGCCTTATTTCACGGTGGTACCTTTACAACCACAGTGTGAGCTTATGAAACGACCGTCCCTTTGTGCTTCTTTAAAGCGGGTGGCAATTTTTGTACATGGTTCTTCTCAAGTGCTCGAGCTATCTAATCTATGCTGCCCCCTTGCTTAACTTTCGATATGCAAAACATTACTTCTGTTTACAACCACGCAGATGGAATAGCCTGTGTTGATTCAGCAACAGCACCAAGAGAGAACTTGTTCTTAATCACAGATAACACACTGGGGTAAATCTGTTATGAACAGAGTACATCTCTGAACATACATCAACAAGAAATAATGTCAATGTGCTTAACAAGAACACCCGTCTTAAAGGCTTTATAATTCTCGTATATGCTGAAGAGCTCGATCTATCAAGTGATCACGTTGCGGGAAGATAGGTAGCAAGCTACCCCGACAGACTGAAAAATACCAGTCGAATCGAAAGAGAGGGGTCAACTAAGACCCCAATATCGCACCCGTTGAACCCATAATCTCAGGAAAGACACCGAGATTGACCAACAGGTATATGCATAGTCATGAGCGATGCTGTAGCGAGTCCATCCTCTAATGATCCGCTCAGGTAGTATTAACAACCATCAGTCGCACAACCACATCACGAAGCTCTATTGATTCGACAACAGCATCTAGAGACAAATTGCCAGACCGAATCACGGACTCCATAATAACTTGACAGGACCTATTTCAGTGGCCATTAGGACCTACTGTTTTGTGCTAGGCATGATTAGAGTAAACTCCAAACACACGCAACCATAAAGGGAAATTGCCGATAAAACAAGGATTAAACATTCACCACACAACTTCTACATCTTCTTCATTCTATCTTTCTCATCAACTCTTCAACCTTCTTACTCTATCCAACTTCACAACACTTCCATGTCTTACAACACATCCATCTCTTCCGTCACATCCATCGACTCCAACCATCCATCTCTTCCATCAGATACATCATATCCAATAGTCAGCACATCATTCCAATGCTCAATCTCAACGTGGATGCCGAAGGAACTTCAACCAACTGATACGGACAGGACAAGTCCTGTGAACTGGCCACTCGAAATACCAGATTATGTGGTACTCTGGTTAAACGCCATGTCAAATCATCCAAGTTCTAGCCAAGGGGTAAAATTTCATCACCAGTCCCGGCAGACTATTTATTATGTTATAGATAGAATCTCTTTTCCCCGGGATTTGAATAACCTCAAGATGGAGATTTCATCAAGGTAACATGCCCCCGGGGGTACCCCAACAAGGAAGGAAAATTCAATGGGATGACCTCTGTTGATTCAGCAACAGCACCTAGACCGTGTAGACCGAAATACGAATCCATTATAAGCTTTTACTTACTCACAGAGAATACACTGTTATGAATAGATTAAACCCTGAACATACCCCGACAAGGAATGAAAATTCATTGATACCTTACATTCATCACCATTCAACCCAGTACTTCTCTTAATCATCCGACACACTCACTCTAGGTTTACGGATGGGTGAGGACCGCACAAACCCATACATACATTCCGTATCATATACACTTGATAACAACTCATTTCCAACTATTAGTCCCACAGTCTCTCCTCTGTGGGGTATCTGTTGCCTCAGTAGCAGCACCGAATTTATCCTGAATTATAGACTTTACATTGTGTCAGCACATTTATCAACATTCTCTCCAATAACCAGGACAAGACAAAATCCGGTAATCTGACCTTAAAGCTTCCGGTTTCCATAGTATCAGATTTTCTGGTTCGACCCCATATCAAATCATTCCAAGGACACATTTAATCATCACCAATTTATAGTTTAAGATAACATGCCCCGAAGGGAATTAACTGTATAGGTGAATACTCTATCTGAAGAACATTCTCGACTATAAGAACACTTGGAATGATGAAATGTCCAGTAGAATCACAGTTATCCTATAGGGTATATCTGGCGAGAAGAGAACGATAATACTATTCATATTGAGCATAGTATGATATTACTTAATCTAAGGGGACACACAACTATACAAAAACGGACAAGCGGATTCAGACGAATGTAGAGCATGTGGAACTCTGACAGGCTTTCGCCGAAACTACATCCAAATATCTTGAGAGCTATATTATTCCGGATATAACATCCCTCATAAAAACAAAATTAAAATTTTTTAGGAATTACGTCTAGGAAATGGAGTTTTCAACATTGGATGTTAATACCTCCACTATATACCCACCAATATTTTCCGATAGTCGCCTATCAATGGCAGATCTAAAATTTCAGATTCAAACATCCAACATTCTGAAAAAATGGTTCTGTAGTACTGAACTAGTAAAATCTTTGTGTGAAATAAAGAGAAAATGAGAAACTGTTTTCTTTTTTCCTCGTTTCTGATAATGCGATAGTAACTAACGAAGAGCTCGTATATCTGATTGTACGGAAATCGTTACAGGAAATTGCATATTATATTTGTATCCGAGAATCTTATTGAAAATTATCGATGTTCTGATCTTTAAAGAGTAGGTTTCAAGAGAAAAGATCTTTATCTCTTATAAAGTAAGTAGTATAATTTCAGAGCCAGATCACCAGATCCAAAAAGATTGAATTTCTTTAAGCTCTGGTAGCATAACTCAATATTTTGGTTTGATACATATTTTATTACTTTAGTTTAAAAAAAAAATGTCGTTGCTGCTTCAATTTCTTTATACATATTTCTCAGATTTTATTTAATACTACTTACTATTTCGTATTTGTTTATATGCGTATTTGTGGTTTTATTACTTCCGCTGTTGAAAATAAAATTAAATAAAAAAAAAACACTAAAAGAACGAAGTGTATTTTTAGCTTTTAGCCCCACACCAATTGCGAAACATTTGGGTATTTTTAACTCCATAAATAGCACAATATTTACCACTGGCAGCCAGTATTTCCCATCACAAGTCAAATGAACGAACTTCTTGGCGTTTTATATGTATGTATAATAGTGTTGTTGTTGTTGTTGTTTATGAGAATGTTTGTTGTTTGATAAGGCATACTACAAAAACAATAAAATTACAAAATACACACCGTCATCGTTAGACGGAACGAAATGCGAAGCAAAGGGAATGTATGAAATATATAGTAAAGAATTGAAGTATACAGTTATAGATAATATATAGTCAGGAATGTGTATGTATGTATGTATTTCTAATTTAAACTAATAAGGAACGTACTATTTATAGTATAAAATTATTTTCGGAAGAAAGGAAATACAGACATTTAGGGATTATTCAAATCTAATGTGTATGGTATGGTAAGAGATGTCTGTAGTCTACTATCGGAAATGAAAAAATGGAAGATAATTTTTATATATATTTGGAAAAGATTACAGAACTTAACAACAATGGGTCGTCGCCCGAACCAATGTTTTGTCTTGGTCTATGACTCATGGTCAATACAACCGAGATCTCAAACAATATGATCTACTTTTTCTATTTAAATACTTCTCTTTAGATGTCCATGCTAACGAGATCCGAACAAAGATCTTAAAACAAATTTGTCAGTTTAACTTTTATTTGCAGAAAGTTCTGGATTTCTTGAGGATAATCAAAGTTTAGGGCATTTCTCTCTCTTGAAATCCAAACATCAAACTAATGTTGCGAAAATTTCAAATTCTGAAAACTTTTGCTCATAAATAAATAAACAATGTCGTATATTACAAAATTATTTAATAAACTACACAAACTCACAACAACTCCTTAGAACTTAGAAGATCATGATGATGTTGATAATGGGTGGCATAGACCAGACATTGCAACAAGATGCTATGAAAGAAAAATAAAACAATTATGCAGAAGACATAAATTGAAAAGCACAAATATTGTAAATTACTTGCCATTTGTGTGGGCGTAGGAGTTTTTAAATCAACGATTATATTTTTTCATATTTAGTGTCTGTCTGTATGACTGTCTCTTTCGTTTTAAAAGTGTACCATGAGAAAAGTGATACACTTGGTTCCAGGAAGTAATATCACTCACTCTCATACATAAACGTAAAGTATACAATGACAGCGGCAATGACCAGACAATACGACACTTACAAGAATCTAAAGTGATAGAAATAGCGTTCTTATAACTCAGCGTCCCAGTCCCATGATACTCCCAAATTTCCGATCCTTTAGACGCTGTTATTAAGTCGTAACGGGCTATATACTCACACTTGAGATCCATTCCATTTCAAACTAGTTTTTTCTTAGTAAGAAAGCTCTCACAAATCGCGTTTTTGGAGTGAAACTTAATGTGGTCTTTGTGGACTCCGACATTGATTTAAAACCTAAGATCTTTACGAACTACCCAAACCAAAGGAAAAGCTATAGTTATTTAACATAGAAATCCTGCTATTACCATGAAGAACTCATTGGTGACTTGTGTTGCCGAACTTGAAGGACATTTCCGACAGATCACGGTCATCACGAACATCAAATTCTCATCTACTGTATACAATCTGGTTCGAAAAGAGATGTCTTGCGAGGATACTACAAGTTTAATCGCTAAAAGAGTAAAGGAGATTGCGGATAGATAAAATTGAGCCATACCTCGGTAATAATGATGACTGATTAAATAAAACTCCACAATTCCAAAGAAGTCTCGAGTACTTAACCCTTCAAACGGTCGAAAAATCCAAGAAAAATGGTTGTGCCTATCCATCTATGATTTAGTAGAGGAAATGGCAGATGCATGATCTAGAGTAGATTAACCATAGCTCGATAATGATGATGACAGATTAAATTAACCTTCCAAAGAAGCCTCGAATACTTAACTCTTCAAATGATCGAGAAATTCCTGAAAAACGGCTTGTGAAGTCAGTAGTTGCGACTTGGGAAACCGCCTCCAACTTCATTGCAATCTATACAATTTGGTGGATATTCATCATTACTAACATTCTACAAAGTAAGGGATAGAATACAACGTGACGAAATGCCAACATCAAGACTACAATTACATAGCAAACGTCACAATTTTGTGGATGGTTGGTATTACGAACATTCTCCGAAGAAAGTGGTTGAATTTATCATAGAATTAAAACCTTACTATCAAGTCAATTTCGGAAGATCTATTTATAACAGGTTCTAGCATTCTTTATAGAAATATTTACACATTTGTTGAAATCTGCGGATGTTTCTTGAATCAACATTCGAAAGTTTGACTCGTGAAATCACGCGACAAGTTGACTCGTTGCATCATTGACTTGGCAGATCATTTAAACCTCGAGTCTTCTCCAAAGGAATTTACAGAATTTCTCATGGAATTGAAAACTTGAGCTATACTTGGTATCAAGTCAATGGCGAAATAATTGACTAAAACAGCTGCTCGATTTCTTGAAAGGCACGTTTACACATCTGTTGGAATTTCACGATTCTGCTGATATTTCTAGGTACCTCATATACCTCATGAGCATTGACGAAATTCAGTATCATTCAAACCTCCAGTCTCCAATTACGTCGCAATTTGGTGGATGACCAACATTCACCAAAGGAAACGAGTGAATGACGGAATAACTGACTAAAACAGATTCTCAGTTTTTTTGAAAGGAATGTTTATACATTTGTTGGAATTTCACGACTCTGCGGATATTTCTAGAGAAGACATTCGGAGATTTGACTCGTGGATTCGCAGAACTGGTTGAATCGTTTCATCCTTGACCTCTCAAGAGCCGGTATTCGCAAGATGGTATGTAAAGAACGTAAAGAAAGCAATCTTAGACCTGTGTGAGTTCGAATAATGTAATAATAATAATTGGATTGCAAATCCAATTCCGAGTGGTCATTTTATGACTTTATGGGGTCTAATTTTAATAGCAAGTCAAATTTCAAAAATCTTTAACCCAATCATTCTTTAAAGCCCCAAACCCTGTAGATTTAAAGTCTGATTTAAATATCAAGTAAGATTTCATGATGTCTAGGAGATGTTATCTGGACTATTCAATACTCAGAACTATTAGTTGGGATAGGAACAAGAGAGTACAAACTATGAAATTAAAAAATATGCTGATTTGACACATTTTACAGTTAAATTGTGAACATTGAACGAAAGAAACAACAAATATACAAAGAACCTCATATACTACTATATAGATTTTGTTTAAAACTAAATCTGACGAGAACGAACCTTTAATAAAATAAACAAACGAATGAACAAACGAAAAATCAAGTAACGAGCGATTCATAACATTAAGGTTTCGTTTTTTTTTTCATTCATTCTTTACAATAATGTAGATAATGATGATGATGATACGGACGACGACGAAGATGTACTATATAGTATGTATAGGTATACGACAATGCTCTGCTGATGATGATGATGAAGATGATAATAATGGAGCTTTACGGTTTCTGTGGAGGTGTTAGCGGTGTAAGCTCAAGCTTGATTGATGCCGACACATAACAACAGTGGCGCCACCACTACCTCTACACAAAAATCTACACAGACAGTATCAGTGAGATGTATGCAACCAACAAGCATGTGAATGTTTAAGAGTATTCGGTTGAGTTTGTGAGCATTAGTATTGTAGAGAGTGTCTGTGTGAGTTGTTTGCTCTTTTGGCCCACTGCAGTGACTGAAGAACGAGGACGGACAGACGAACAAGCAATGTAATCTTTTTGCATTTTTCTTCAATTACTTTTAGCTTCAGCTATTGTCTGTTGAATGTTGCTAATGCTCTTGCTGCTGCTGTTGTTGCTACTTTTCCTGTTGCTGTTGTCTGCAGCTACTGCTGCTGTCTGCTTCTTTTGATTATAAATGTGAAATATTGTATGAATGAACTGCACGATTCGTTGTGGCATTAGACAGAGATACAAACATACATTAGATTCACTTTGTTTTTCTTTTGCAAGAGCTATTATTTAGAGTTTAAAGCAGCGCTAGCTAGCCAAGTGCAACAGCAGCAACAACAATTTCCAACTAACGGATGCAGAAAGACGACAAAATTTCGTGAACAATTCGTTAGAGTGTAAGTGAATGAAAAAAAAAAATGTAGAATAAAATAACATACAAATTGAATTAAATTTGAACAAAAACAAACTAGAACATCAACAGAACAACAATAAGAACATATTGCTCATTTACTGCAAGACTGGCCTAATTCAAAAAATTTTCGTTTCGAGAACAGCTTTGAATGTTTCACATCGAAACACGAAAACATTTTTGATAAATACTTAGTAATAGAAAATTCCAATTAAACTCGAGTTTTTGAGTTATGCCAGTCTTGTAGTAAATGTGCGAACGAGTATTGACCGACACAAAAGAATGTGTATTTTCATTTAGTATTTGTTTAACAAAATAAATAACAATAATTTATAAAAAAACTGAATTGTAAAGCGTAAGAGAGAAAAATGTGTATTGTGAAGACAAAATGCCAGTATATATTTTTTTTATTAAATATATCAGTACAATAGGTACCTATTCCCGGATATTTGCAGAGTTTAAAAAGAGTATTTTTTGAAAGATTACGAGGCATAGTTTCATTGTTGATAGCTTCCAAAGTGAGGAAATTTTCCAAAGACTCCCATTATTATGAACTTAAGAATATAATATTACAGACAAGTTTCAGGAAAACTCCAAATATCAGTTACCTTAATCGATCCATCGAATTTTTGCTCATTATCCAAAGATTCTTTTAGTTAATATATAACTCTAAAGACACATTTAAAAAAGAAACTACAAATTAATGCTCCGTATATAAATTAACACCTTTTAATGATCTTTGTATTCTGTGTTTTAAAGGTTTAGGGGTTTACGAACATTTCCTCCCTGTAAAAGACGGAAATGTATCGCAGCCTCAGTTTTTATAGCAGATCGATCCAAGCTAATTAAAAAGAATTAAAGAGAATGTCTCCCTTATATCGCAAATATCGCAGTTCAAAATCTCTTTAATAGACAGAGAGTGGTAAACGGAAACTAATTCAAATAAGCGATGGTCCAAAGTACAAGTATTATTATTCGGAAATAGATATCATTTTAACTTTGATCAACTTTTTTTATTCGAAATATTGACTGAATTGGGATGATGATTTTGATGCTCAAGTTACGGTAAACTTTCCATTTGAAATATTGACTAACAGTCCCAAAGTAAAAGTAACTTTTGGAAACATGTGTTATTTTGACTCTGATAAACTTTATCCATTCGAAATATTGATCAACAGTCAGTATCGTACCTCCGCACACCAAAATCAGTCGTTGAAGCAATTGCTTTTTGCGAAACGAAGAACTTTCTGCGGATGCTGTATGAAAGTTTGTGCACAATTTTGCAGCAAGATCTCAGATTATTCTCTTACAAGATCTAATTGACTCAGCAATTGAAGCTAACGACGTTACGACGTCTCTGTTTGGACCTCACAGATGCTACAATTGGACATCGAAATGATATTTTTTTAAGAAACGCATCTTCGTCTTAGTGGTTATGCCAAGAAACAAAATTATTGTGTCGGGAGTTTGCGAAACTTTCAAGTCATTGTCGAAAATTCGGCTAAAAACACCACGAACTCTATAGTGCCGTAATCATGTACCTCTTAGGTTAAGCGGATATCCGCTCATCTTTTTCATGATTTCCGAATATGAATCAAGTGCTAAAATCTCTGGAGCACAAGTCATACTGCCGATGGTTTGATTCTGTATTCTAATTTTACTATTTTGTCAGGAACTTCATCTGTCAGGAACTTCATCTGACCCGACAACTCCTACTCAAATAGTATGATATCATATGGAAATCATTAGCCCTTAGCCCTTTACCATTCCCGAAACAGCGTGAATCATCAAGTACCCATCTCTCTGCGAATCCTTTAACTGATGAACGCCCTGGAAGATTTACACGTAAGTTTTCAAGTCATACTCCTTGGTATCCAGGGTATTAGATGGACTATGTGCTATCAATTCCTACTCAAACAGTATGATATCGTACGAAAATTAGACCATCGCTATTTCATTTGCAATTTCCGAAACGCGTCGAATGAACAACCTCCCATCAATTACCCATCTCTCTGCGAATCTTTTAACTGATGATCGCCCTGGAAGATTTACTCAATTCGTACTCCTTGGTATCCAGGATATTCGATTTGGCTCTGATGGACTTTGTCGAAGCACTTTTCTTAAGAGATTGAGCTACTTAATCTCTTTGCCACAATGGTTCCACTTCGAAATGACCGCTAATTATCGGACTAAGCTTCGATGCGTTCTTCGATCAAAAGAAGTCAACACTGTTACTTGTCCGAGATGCCTCCGACTGTGTCAATTCGCCTCTGAAACCAGTTAAGAAGCGGGCCATCGGCCAATCATTCAGTAAATTCTACTAACTACAATAGATTTCCAATGAAGATCCAATTTGAGTCTGGAGTTCGATGCGGAGAATATTATGTTGAAGAAGAATTTTTATCTCTTGATCGATATTGATATTAAATCCTTTTTCCATCATTAAGAAGAAGGAACAGACTGCAAACTCAAACTTATCTGAGATGCCTCCGACTGTGTCAATTCGCTCGCTTTAATCGATCAATCATGCAGTAAATTCTATTAATTTCTATACATTTCATCACGATCCAAACTGAATCTGGAATTCGATGCAGAGAATATTATATTAAAGAAGAATTTTTATCTCTTGATCGAAGTGATACAATCGCTGTGGTGCTAGTGAAATATCAGGACAAATCATCTTGACTTTGCCTTATTATATGAAATCCATTATTTTTGGAATTCAAAGCCGGGAATGGACCCTTACTTTTTGATTCCAGGCTTCAAACTCACTGAATATCCCAATGAAAATTGTTCAGTTCAAACTTTCGAAAGAAATCGGATCACCTTATCGCCTTATTTCCTTACTAAGTTCAAAACTTATCAACTCTGAGTGAAGCCTGCTGAAATTAATTAAACCGAGAAACTTTTCCAAAAAAATTCTCTTCGAAGATTCTTGATTAAGTCACCAAAGTAAACCAAATCAAGTTGTTAGTTAACGTTAATGAAAAAATCATATTAAAAGCTTCTTGACATTTGTAATTGGTCCTCTATATAACACTAACCGAATTATTACTAAGAAAAATTCTTAACCAGAAATTTTCATATCCAAACATTTCAATACAATTTCCGATTGCAAAAGTGCTAAACAGATAATTGTATTTATTTTAATATGATTTTAATGAATTTTGCCTCTATGATAATTCGCATATACAGTATACAACTTAAAAATCTATAATATATGTTTTGTGTATTTATTTACCAAAAACAACAAAGAATCACAGGGAGAATTAGACCCAGAAAAGAGAGGGAACACAAGAAGAAGAAGAAAAAAACATGATTAAATACTTGGCAACATGCAACAATTTTAAATTAAGTGCAAAACTTAAACTTTTCGTATGCAATTGATAGACGACGCCATCGACCAAAAACTATGCAGACAGTCAGATTTTTAGCCTTATTTTTCTTGCTTCTAATCTAAACTAGTAAAACAAAAAAAGAACAGATTGGGCCAACAGACAGACGTAGCAACCGTCGAATAAACCGTCTAATAGATATAGACATAAATTACATTTTAAATCCCAGGCCATTTTAGTTGTTGTAGTAGTTGTACTTGTGCCTTACTACACGCCCAAAAAAAAAACTAAAGCAAAAATTGTTGCATGAATTTTAAAAAAGCACACACAGAGTCGGCCAGATATATATTCCTTTTTGGGATTTTAGTGTTAATGTGAGAAGTTAATAGTAAGTAAATATTTATGAATGAATTTTTTTAGTTAGTGAATACTTAGTTTATTGTGTTTGTTTTATTGTAATTGACACAATTGTTCAGATTAATGAGAGAATGTTGTTTAGTGACAAGAATTCATTCTTTAAAATACTGTTGGTATTTAGTTTTGTTGTAGGAACTACTACAACAACTAGTACTACTACAGTTGGTACAACAATACAATGAGTAAATAGTTACAAACAAAAATGTATGTTCAATAAACATGCATTATTTAAACGAAAAGCGAAAAGAGAACAGAATGAACAGAAATGAACTAGCCCAAATCACGAAACAGCTAAGATATTTTACTAAGAAGCTTTAAGCTGTAACAGTAAGGACAATTAAGCTGTTTTTTCTTTGGGTAGGGCGAAGTGAAATTAAGTGATTTGAAGCTTAAGGGAATTAGATCGTCAAGAGAAATATATCCTCTCCTTTAGAGTGCGAATCTGTTCGTGGTTCTAAAGAAGATATTTGCCAAGAGAAAGGGGACTTGAAACAAAGCTTCTTTCATAACATACCTACATATATTTTAGAGACAGATACTGATTTTAGTTTTCTCATGTTCCACGATTTTGTTGCAATCAGGATATTAAGAAGATAAAGTCCCGAGATTGATTGTTTAGTAAGAGATATGGTTTATAGTCCTAACACCTCCTACGTTAACATAGAAATACTTTGAAACAATGAATGATCTATGATATGGTGATTGCTAAAAGAACCTGCTCACTATAGGCTAATTTAACCTTCTAAAATGTAATATATCCACTATTATTTATGGACTCAGAATGCAGAACATTCATGAATTTTAAGAAAACATTTCCAAGGACAGAACTAGCCAATGGCTGCTCCTTTAGAAGTAGAAGCTGTAACATTACATTATTGATCATGCAATGGAGAAGTCAAACTCCCTTCCCCAGAGAGATTAATTCGACATCCAAATTATCGAAGCACCAACTAGATTAAAAAAAGCACTAAGCATCGCGACCCAGTTTTAGAACTTTGTGCAGAAGGACCAACTAATCTGTGATAATGTGATTCTTATTCATAAACGTTGTATCTGATTAATGTACTCTTCTATTGGTTGAAAATTCAACAGTTAGGTATCGTACATCTAAACGATAGTCCAAAGATAAATGCTCATCGAAAGTTCGATGCAGGGAGTCTTACCTTAAAGATGGATTTGGCAAAAGCAAACCAATCCCTCATGCATTAATATGAACGTCCTCGAGAAAAAGCCATTAGCGATCAGTCCAAAGAGCAACTAATCATCCAAATATCAACCTTATTTCCTAAACAGACCTCAAAGTCATTGAATATCTCAAACCATGCTCAACAGTTTAATATGATCGTCCATTTGAAAAAATCATTCAGTATCCGGAAGTCTATCTTCGAATAACTCGGATGAAATATAAAGTTTCAAGTCAGTAAATTCACCGATATTATAATAAGATGTTGGAAATTGAGGTATCTAACTTCAAATGATACAGTTTCTGACCTCAAGCGATGTATGCTTAGTTCCAGGTTCTTCAAAGCTTTGCTTTCTTTACAACAATATATTCTTTGCAGAAATTCTAAGGACATTAAGATGTTGCAAATGGTTCACATATTGATTGGCTTACTACTAGAGTTTAAAAAATTGTTGCAAACACATTGTGATCAATTCATAAGTTTAGGCCTTTGGAAATAATTGCATTTACATGAACAACATGCGGTTAACTTTAACTGGGTAGGAATGCAATACGGCGAGCTTCTGTAAACGAGAACTATAGAACATCTATAGTCCAGACTATAGAACAGTCCATATTCGAGACTATAGAACAGTCTTTATTCGAGACTATATAACAGTTTATAGTAGAGATTATAGAACAGTGTATAGTCGAGTCTATAGAACATTGTATAGTCGAGACTATAGAACAGTGTATAGTCCGAGACTATAGAACAACCTATAGTCAAGACTATAGAACTGTGTATAGTAGAGACTATAGAACTGTGTATAGTCGAGACTATAGAACTGTGTATAGTCGAGACTATAGAACTGTGTATAGTCGAGACTATAGAACTGTGTATAGTCGAGACTATAGAACAGTGTGTAGAAGATACTGTAAAATAACAGTCTATAGTCGAGACTACAGAACAGTCTTTAGTCGAGACTATAGAACAGTTTATAGTAGAGATTATAGAACAGTCGAGACTATAGAACAGTGTATAGTCGAGACTATAGAACAGTGTATAGTCGAGACTATAGAACAGTGTATAGTCGAGACTATAGAACAGTGTATAGTCGAGACTATAGAACAGTGTGTAGTCGAGACTATAGAACAGTGTGTAGTCGATACTGTAGAACAGTGTATAGTCGAGAATATATAACAGTGTATAATCGAGACTATAGAACAGTCTATAGTCGAGACTATAGAACAACCTATAGTCAAGACTATAGGACAACCCTATAGAACAGTTTATAGACGATACTATAGAACAGTCAATAGTCGTGACTTTGGAACAGCCTATAGTTGAGACTATAGAACAACTTTAAACTCGATACTATAGAACAATCTAAATGCTCCTTCCCTCGATCGATTTCGACTTCAGTATTCCACTTAAGTAAACATTATATACTCGCCTAGTTTTTCTCATTTATTAGTCTAGTCTATAGTCTAGATCTCTGCTTGGAATTAGAAGAATTTCTTACAACTTCAGTTCAATAAACGTTTAACTAGAATTACCAATCACCATCATAGAGAGAATTTAAAAATCATTAAATAACTTAGCGCTTTTTATGTCATCTCTCCTAAGTTGGCATTACTAACCAACTGAATCGAAAACAAGGCACACACACACACACCCTCTCATAACATAAACGAACAAGACGAAGAAGAATGCATTATTGCATTTAGCCAGACACTCAAACCATACCAACATGCTTGCCACAACACAAAGTGAAACCGGCAAACATAACGTCACATATCCAAGCAGTCATTCAGTCAAAAGTCGAGTAAACATTTTTATGAATGAAATACATTTTGTTTTGAGTTCGTTGAACTAAAATGTTTGGTTCGTTGGTTGGATGGATGGATAGATGGCTGGCTTGCTAGCTTTGCTGGCTGGTTATCTTGTTCGTTAGCTGTTTGTGTTTGGTTTGTTTGATCGGCTGGCTGGCTGGCTGAATGTCTGACGGGCAATGAGTGGTGTAGAGCAGAACACAGTAGAGTTCATAATGCACTCACTCAATCGTTTATTTAGTTTATTTTATTTTTCATTGTTGTAGTTGTTGCTGTTGTATTTCACTACATATTTTCTTCATTGCATTTGATGAGATACATACGACTTGGAATGAAAAAAAAAAATAATGTAAAACATAAAAAATATTTCTTATTCTTATTTAGTAGTGATGTTGTAGTTGTTGAATATCATCAAACACAATAACTCGTCTGCATGTCTGTTTAGGTCATTGTTGCCAATTTCACGTTTTTCTCGACAAATGCGTTTTAGCGGGATATTTGGCTATTTTTAACTAGCGTTTGGAGATTTCTGGCTTTTTTCCGCAAGGAGAATCATTTGCTATCTATAGTGTAGTCTATAATCTAGTCTATAGTCTAGTCTATAGTGTAGTCTATAGTCTATTGTCTAGTCTATAGTCTAGTCTATAGTCTAGTCTATAGTCTAGTCTATAGTCTAGTCTATAGTCTAGTCTATAGTCTAGTCTATAGTCTAGTCTATAGTCTAGTCTATAGTCTAGTCTATAGTCTAGTCTATAGTCTAGTCTATAGTCTAGTCTATAGTCTAGTCTATAGTCTAGTCTATAGTCTAGTCTATAGTCTAGTCTATAGTCTAGTCTATAGTCTAGTCTATAGTCTAGTCTAGTCTATAGTCTAGTCTACACTATAGACTAGACTATAGACTACTACACTATAGACTAGACTAGACTATAGACTACACTATAGTCTAGTCTATAGTCTAGTCTATAGTCTAGTCTATAGTCTAGT
>NW_023996166.1:0-57147 GCF_015586225.1 Lucilia sericata | reverse complement strand
TATTGCGATGTGTTACAAATGACAAAGTCAATATAACCCCATCTTTTTGATAGTAATGACTCCAATACTGTTGTGTAAGTAAATTTTATCAAGTTTTTGCTGGGATGTATACGCTTTCTGACACAGAAAAATAATAACGTGATTTTTCAATATTGACAAAGGGTATACATTACCAAAGACATATTCAAGAGGCTGAATATATAGCAGTTTTTTAAGCTATTTTAAAGGATGCAAAAATAAAATAAAACACATGAATAGACTTTTTTTGGGAATAAATTTTGCATGTGAGCATTAAAAAGTTTAAGTTTTTACCTTCAAAAAAGTTAATCATATCACACTAACCATATCCGTATTATAGTTTAGGAAGTAGAGACAAATACATACACATACATACACACATTCATATATATACATATGTATAATATAATACTTTCCTGTTCATCTTTTTAACATGTTCACTCTACTGTACGAAATATTAAGTTTGAAATATTTTAAAAATAAAATTTTGTATTAAAATCAAAATAGGTAGGAAACTATTGTTGGTCAAGGCCGACCATATGATAGCCTACACTAGTTATGTCAATATGTTGAAATTTATTTATTAGTTTAATTTCGTATATAAGCAATTTATGGCGTATGTTCAATATTTCTATGAGCATCAGCACAAATTTATAATACCCTTTACACTATGGAGGTGTAGGGTAAAAAAAATTTTTGTTCAGAAAGTAAACATTGTTACTCTTTAGAAAACTTTCTTAAATTTTAATATCAAACTTCAATTAAAATGTGAAACCTGACATGTTTATTAAATCAAATCTCAAGTAGATATGAGAGTAAAAAGTTTTAATATTATACCACAATATTGAAGTTATTTGAGTAAATAATATTCGTTCTAAATTATGAACATTAGAGTAGCTCCAAAATGGAAGTTGCAAATATTCCCGCCAATAGTGAAAATATACTTCAATCTATGATACCCATTCATAAAATTATTTTCCTTATGTCAATATTTGTTGAACTAAATCAAAGGATAAACAAGTTAGAGTGCTATATTCGGCTGCTCGTAAGATTCTAAGACGATCTAGCTATATCCGTCCGTCTGTCACGATAGCGTCCACAAAAAAAGAGATATTTATCAGAAATGTTTGGTATTGAAAATCGGTCAACGATTTCAAATAATCCCAATACAAATGTACCCTCCGGAATATTGTCTAAAAAGCTTCAAACTCGTTGTTGATGAAGCAAATGCCACAAAATTTCGCATAAGTCAGTTTTTTTACTTCCGAAATAAAATTCTGAATTATGGCGGACATAGGACCACAATTGGCCCAACCCCCATATAAGGTCCCCTTTAGAAAAAGACTGTAATGCTGATTACTGGCTTAAACATTCGAATATAGCGATGAAATTCGACACACATAAGTTTTATGCCAGCCAATATCTCTCCACCAAATTTTATGTGGATCGGTCCATAATTGACCCTACCCTCCAAAAAATTACTTTAACGCGTATTGCTGGTTTAAAATATGAGTAAAGCGATGAAATTTCACAGAAGTCAGTTATATACGAGCCAAAATCTCTCTACCAAATTGTATGTGGATCGGTCCATAATTGACCCTACCACCTATGTAAGGTCCCCTTCAGAAAACGACTTTAACGCTCGTTGTTGGCTTAAAAATACGAGTTTAGCGAAGAAATCTCACAGAAGAAAGTTTTATATGAACCAAAATCTCTCTACCAAACTTTATGTGGATCGGGCCTTAATTGACCCTACCCCTCATAAAGGTCCCCATCAGAAAATTACTTTAACGCTGTTTACTGGCCTAAAAATCGACTAAAGCCATGAAATTCGATAAAAACATGACTTGTATGAACCAAGATCGTTCTACAAAATTTTACGAGTATCGGTCTATAATTGACCCTACCCCCATATAAGGTTCCTTCAGAAAATGACTTTGAAACTCAGTACCGGATTCACAATACTAGTAGATATATGAAATTCGACATAAACTAGTTTTGTATGAGCTAACATCGCCCTACAAAATTTTGTGGGGATCGGTCCATAATTGACCCTACCCCCATTTAGGATCCCCATCAGAAAATTACATTACTGGCTTAAAAATGCGATTACAGCTATGAAATTAGACACTTATAAGTTCTATAGTAACCGAAATCTCTATTCCAATTTTTATGTGGATCACTCCATAATAACCCCACCCCATATTAATTCCCCTTTAGAAAATTACTACAACGCGAAAAATAGCCTAACCTCGTATAAGGTCCCTTTAAGAAAATGACTTTAATGCTCATTACTAAATAAGGAACTGAAATCTTCCTACCGAATTTTATTCTTATTTTCAATACCAAACAACTGCTATTCATTCGTTTTATCGTGAGCGTGTTACACACGGAATGACAAAGTTATATATGTATACCCTCTTCACCACTGATGATAGTGGAGGGGCGATAGGTGATAGAATTAAATCTAAGACCGTATTGGATTGTAAGAAAGCTTTAACTGAATACTCTCCCAGAGGTAAGGTTTACATCATATGGGTACCAGGCCACTCGGCAGTAGTCGGCAACGAAAGGGCGAATGTAATAGCTTTAAAGGGAAGGGAGCTCGATGTAGTTAACCTGAGAAACGCAAAACCATTCGACGCAACAAAGGTAATTTTTTTTACTTTTCTCTTATTTCTGACTTTGAGGGGTTCTTTCAAGTTTTTCAATTTTTTTCATAGAATTATTTAATTATTTAATTGAAATTGTTACATTATATACTCCATGTAATTGAATCAATTAAACTTAAATTTTAGCTGGGAACCTTGGTACCTTATTTTTCCCCCATACAAACGGGGTGATCCTAATGTACATACATTATTATGTACTTATGAGCATTCGCGTATACACCACAATCGTTCTTTAAACTACAGAAAATTCATTAAGTTTATGTCAAAATATTATCATACAGTTTGAATCCAAATGGATCCACTAAAACAAGTCACATAGCAAATATTATGATCCTTGACAATCGGTTCATAATTAGTGATAGATAGATTGATTGATCTTGAAAATTAGATATTTTATGTGCAATTGTACTCTACTTATAAAACCTACACAAAACTAATATTGAAGCAGAAAATTTTTTTTTTTTTTATTAATTTAAAAAAATTAATTTAATTTTTATCTTTAAAACTTAACAATCTTCATATGTGTTACCTGGCAACTCTTTTCTGTATTGTAATCCAATATCATGTCATGCAACTATTAAATTCTAATGCATTCGATAAAACATTTTTATGGCATCATGACTTTACTCATGTAGAATAATTACATACATTCATTTCTGCAATTTCTTGTTTAGTTGCAGAAAGAAAGATATGGCTTCTTATAAATAAATAATGACGTTGATGTAGTAAAGTCGTTGTCATTGTCATCAGCATGTTCAACTTTATCTCATTCCTGTGTTACTGAGAATTTTTAATAATGATTAAAAGTGTGTGTTCATTCAAGAGTATGTGCATTGTAGTTAAACTATTTGATTACATATTTTGAGTATACGAGTAATAGAAAACAATTTGCCCATTAAATGGTATAATTGATTATCAATATATCGAACTCCAATTAATTGCTAATATAATTATTTAAATAAAATATATACGAAATATGAACTGGATGCATATATTCTAAGGGAAAGAGGATAGATTTGAAGAAAAGGGCGTAGGATGGGTTTTATAGTTTGATTTTGAAAAGAATTCGATTTAATGACAGCACAGCAATACATTTACGAAAACCAATACGTTTAACAGCACAAGTAAACAATGTTAAATAAGTTCAGCCAAACAAAATTATTTCAATGCTCTTCCCAGGAATATGGAAACATATTTACAACTTTAGTTATAGAAGTTTATTATTAGTGGGCGTGGTCAATACGAATATTTTATTAATATTATTAAGCTTAATGCAGATTTTAATAAAACTTTGTTTTAAACAATGATCAAAAGAGAATTCTTAAAACACGTAAATTAAAACCAACAATAAAGTGGGCGTGGTCGTGATATTACTGCCCATATTTTTTGACTAAGTACATTATATTTAAGATGATATCTTTATAATTTATATGATATGTAATCAATAAAGGCTAAAAATTATCCTTAGATGATTATACTAATAGCTCTTAAATTTTTGGGGTTGCAAAACGGTAGCAAAAGTTAGCATTTCAAATTTATACTAAAGACATTAGCGAATACACCTTATATAGTTTGACGACCCAAATCGGACCAATGTCAAAAATGCTTTCCTTTAACGATGATGCGTTTTAATATACGAAAATGTTTTGTATTTTTCTCGTATTTAGTACATCCTTTGAAAGGTATTCCTAGAAAAAAGTGGTCTACGAAACACCGTACTATACTTACTTTCTTATTAGTTTTAATATAAAATATTTTATGTATGACTGGGCATATTGTCACCAAAATTTTTGTAATTTGAAAACAAGTAAATACATTTCATTAGTCCTTTAAAATAAAAAAATAAAAACGTGCGCTGAATATATGTACATTAGGGTGGCCCTGTTGTATGGTGGAAAAATAAAGTGTCAATGTTCCCAAATAAAATAAAAGTTTAATCGATTTTAAGATACCGTTTCTCAAATTTTTGTTCTGAGCTGTGTTAAAGGATAAAAAAAGGTCCTTTTTGAGGTTTTTATGATTTGTTTCATATTTCTGCCAATAAAATATATGCAACTCACCAAATGTTGACGTCAGAAAAAAAAATTTGAGAAATGGTGTCTTAGAATGACTAAATTTTCATTTTCGCTGTGAACATCAGCAACTTCTGTTTTGGGATCACCCTAATGTACATATATGACTCATTTGTTACGAATGTGTCATAACTAGAAATTTTATATACATATTTTATTTATTTATATGAATACATATAGTAAATAAAATTATGAACGGTAATTTTCGAATGCGAACTTTATATGGATATTACCACTAATTATGGACTTATACACGCAGGTTGTGGTAACCATAATCTAAGAGCAACATATTATGGTTAGAATTATGGTTTAAAGTTAAAACTTATTATTATCATTATAGTTATCAAAAAATATCATATTATGATCATTATTAATAAAATAAGATATCATATTATGATTAAATATAATCCGAATATTTCATCATAATATAGTTTTATTAATCATATGTGATGTTGTAGCATCATAGTAACCATAGCATCAAGTAATCATATTATGGTTACATATGATCATATAATGGTTTCAAGTAATCATATTATTGTTTTAAATAACCATATTATGGTTTCAAGTATCACATGGCTTCAAGTAACCATATTATGGTTACCTATTAAACATAATATGGTTAACTCTAACGTGTTCGGCATAAATTGTAATTATTTTTTTAGGTTTCCTTTAAATAAACACAAAACTTCCAAGCAATGGTATTTCCATACAATAATACTTAATACTATATATCCACACTTTCATGTCAATATTAAAATAATTACATTTTTTATACCCACCATCAAAAAAGATGGGGGTATATTGTTTTTGTTATTCCGTTTGTAACACATCGAAATATTCATCTAAGACCCATAAAGTATATATATTCTGGATCCTTATTAAATTCTAAGACGATCTAGCCATGTCCGTCCGTCTGTCCGTCTGTCTGTCCGTCTGTTGAAAACACAGCTAGCGAGCTGAAATTTTGCGCAAATATTTTATATTGATGCAGTTTGTTTGGTATTGAAAATGGCCTAGCCCCCATATAAGGTCCCCTTCAGAAATTACATTAACGCTCATAACTGACTGAAAGAAGCATCTATAGCGATGAAATTCGACATAAACATATTTTATAGAAACCTTAATATCATTGTAAAGTTTTATAAGGATCGGTCCATAATTGACCCTATCCCCCATATAAGGTCCCCCTCAGAAAATGCCATTTACGTTCATAACTGACTAAAAGAAGCAGCTATAGCGATGAAATTCGACATAAACATATCTTTTAGGAACCTTAATATCATTGTAAAATTTAATAAGGATCTGTTCATAATTGACTCTATCCCACATATAAGGTCCCCTTCAGACAATGACATTACGCTCATAACTGACTAAAAGAAGCAGCTAAAGCGATGAAATTAACATAAACATATTTTATAGGAACCTTAATATCTTTGTAAAATTTTATAAGGATCGGTCCATAATTGTCATAAATAAAAATAACAATTGTTTGGTTATGACAACAAATATTGTTACAAAAAATATAGAATAGTTTGTCCTAACCATGCCGAACTATGTTTTTTCTCTGTGTGTAGATAAATAGTATGATACTTATATAGATAATGCTGGATTCTCATTTTCTACTTATTCAAACATTTTTGTAAATATGAACAGTATTACAAATTCGAAATTTTAGTTATATCATTTTTGCTGCTATATAGTTAATTGGATACAAATTTTATTCAATGTAATAAATTATATAAAAAGAGATTACGTTGATAATGGATATGTAGTATAATACAAAAAATTTAAACATATATTTTCTTCTCAAACTATGAGATAAATTATACTCTACACCACAAATACATTGCTGAAAGTCATATTGATTTAATCTTCTGCTTGATATATATTAATAATAATAATAATAGATAATATAACAATATTCATTTTATAACAAACGATTCATAATTAACCCTTGGACCCTTAAATGGATTCTATTAAATTTTAAGGAAATCGATCCATAATTGATAATCACTTCCTATATATTCAGAACTATTGTATGGCATCTTATGAGCGAACATAGCCTATTACAATTTCTTACTTGTTTATGTATTTGTTAATCCAATAGAAATATAAATAAATTATTATACATACATATATATAGATAGCAATAATAATAACAGTTTTAGCTCTATATTGTATTAATAACTACAAATAATTAATTTGTATGTCAAAAAATAACTCGCCTGCATAATTATAATTTGTGGATTTAAAGTACTTATTATTTTTAGTCGTAATCAATTTTATTACTCAAATATAATTATTTGAATTTAAATGTGTGTACACAAACTAAATATAAATAAATATTGCAATTATTTAAATAATTGTGCGAGTAAATCATTTTGAGTTTATTGAAGTTATATAGCAAAAAATTAATTAATTTAGTTTATATTATATGTTACCAGGAATAACTGATTTTGAAAAGTAAGGGGTTAAAATGCTCAAATTTACTCTTCTGAAGGTGAGTTTATATAGGGGGTAGGGTCAATCATATGCCGATTTTCATAAAAGTCAGTAGAGAGGTTTTGGCTCGTAGAAACATACTTATGTCAAACTTCATCGCTATACTCTTATTCTTATGCCAGTAACGAGCGTTAAAGTCATTCCTGAAGGGGACCTTATATGGGACCGATCCAGATACAATTCGGAAGAGAGGTTTTGGCTAGTAAGAAACTAACTTATGTCAATTCCATTGCTATACTCGTATTTTTAAGCCAGTAATGTGCTTAAAAGTAATTTTCTGAAGGAGACCGTATATGCGGGCAGGGTCAATTGTGTACCGATCCACATACAATTTAGTGGAATGATTTTGGCTCGCTTAAAACTTATGTGTGTCGAATTTCATATTAGAATTTTTAACCCACTAATGAGCGTTAGAGTCATTTTCTGAAGGGGACCTTATATGGAGGTAGGGTCAATTATAGACCGATCCTCAAAAAATTTTGTAGGGAGATTTTGGCTCATTATGGAACGTATTTATGTCGAATTTAAAACAGATACGCCCGTTGAAGATGTTTTTCGGTGGTCCCACTTGCATTGGAGCTATCCGAGAATGTGAACCGATATTGACCATTTTCAATACCAAATATTACTTCACTTACAGAAAATATTTGTGGGCAATTTCAACTCTCTAGATCATTGCGTTCGGACTCTATCGTGCTTTCAACAGACAGACGGACGGACATAGCTGGATCGTCTTAGAATTTGATAGGGACCCAGAATATATGTAATTTTGTATGTCTATGATCAATGTTTCGATGTGTTACAAACGGAATCATACTTACATAATATATTTTTTGTAATTTATTACTAGACTCCTTTTAAGTAATGCATAAGGTAAGTAGTAGTCATTGAAAACTATGTTGTTGGGTAAGTACAAGTCAGTAACAAGTTTTTGCTGGGCTATTATTCATATGAACCATGAATATGATTAAAAACACTTTTTACAAAATGCGGCTTTTTTAGCACAGTAGTGTTTAACTGAGCTATTTATACTATAGTATCCAATAAAAGCTAAAAATAGTGATGCAAGTTGTAAGGTTTTCAACAAGTATTTGTTTCGGTTAAAATGTAGTATACTTTTGTGGGTCTGCGAGATAAAGCTCGATATGTTACAACATAGAATAACAAATCAAAATGTTATAGTGGATATAAAAATATATAGATATAGGTCCGTATTCTATTTTAGAAAATTTTCAATTACCAACTTTGGCAAGTCCAAATTTTTAATGAATTTTTTGCACAGTTAATCAATAACGTTAGTTACATGTGTACGATTGTTTGGAATAAAATTTATGATTTATATATTTTAATGTATTTCATTAAATTTATTTGCATATAAATAAATAGTTTTCATAAATAAGGAAAATATTTCTTAATAAATATTTACATACATATTTGCTAAAATTCTCATAAATTATTATTTCCTAATGACGTTGTTATGTTGCTCTGTTTTTGTCACATAACAATTTATTTATTTCTTATTTCTTCATTAATTTCTTCCTTCTTCGTAAATGTTTACGATAACAAACTTGAAGACAAAATATTGATATCAATGAAAATAATTTGGTTTCTCTTAATATCAACGTTTAAATATTTCTATGTATTTTGAGTGAAACCATACAAATATTCCGAAGAAAATACTGTAATAATAGTATATGAATTTTCATATAAAAAATAAAATTTAAATCACATTTTCACGTAATTTAAAATGTATGCGTAAAAGCTTGTAAATATTCTTTGTAAAATATTTTTGTTTTTTAATGAAATAAATATTTCTTGAGCGAGTTAAATATGTTAACTCGATCGCTTTATAAGCGAAAAATATATTTAGGCTTAATTTTTCTTATCGCGCTTTTGAAAGTAATTTATTACACTAAACGTATGAGTGATATGCTATTTAGAGTACTACAATAATAATAAGTATACGCCTGGTGGCAATTTGTTTGAAGTTAAGGCCTAACTATAATATGCTTAAACAAACTGAAGTCAGCTTAAGCAACTGTGCGAACACATATAAAATGTATGTGACAAACTATAATGTACTTAAGAGAGTTTCGTCAAGTTTCGTCAAATTTTATTTGCTTAAGCAAAGAGCGATACTGACAGCACATTACGTACGGAATCAATTGTTTGTTTATTATACACAAAGAAAATAAAGAAAAAAATGGAAAGCTAAAAGAAAATTAATTTATTTCAATAAAATATTTTGAAATATGTATTTTTTTTATTACGTGTGTCACATAAATGTGTAAATGGAGCTAAATTGTTTTGAATACACGTAAGTACATTATAGCCACCTAAAAGTTTTCCTCGGATTTTCTTAAACATTTGAGAGACTTTTCGTTCGATTGTTACATTACCTTAAGCAAGCTTATGCACATTATAGTTGGGCCTTTATACAGTCTGTTGAATACCAAATATATTGCATACTTTGGGAAGATATTATTGTTATCACGCAATGGAGCTTTACCGCTTTGTATAATAACTTCCTTAAAGATCTTAAAGTCGAAATTAAGAATTATTTAGTTTATAAATGAACAACTTAATTTTTATATTTCTTTAAAAATCTTTCTATTCATTGCTTTTTTCTTTGACATAGCTTTAACTTTTTGATATTTTCGGAAAAAAATTCATCCTAGCGCTTAATGACTTAAACTAATAAAATACTTAATTATCAATGTTAATAAAGAAATAAGAAATATATCACAAAATAATACAAAACAGATAATTTATTTGTCCTTCATTCTTATTAACGCACAACTGACCATTTGTTGTAGTGGCAATATACGAAAATGGCGAATAAAGAAAAATATATAAAACAAAATACATACTTTCTCGTAATGATTCATATGGGCTGTTGCTACTCAAAGAATGTGTAGGATGAATCCATACACATATTAAATAATTTAAGTCATAAAGTTAACAAAATTGTGTAAAAAATAGTATTGAAAAAATACCTTGCATTTTTAGATTTCTTTTTAAAAATATGTTCTTATTTTTGCAGTTTTCTTAAATTTCATACAACTTATTTTAGCTTTTCCTTGAAAAATGTCTTATCCTATAATTTTTTTTTTTACTTTTTCTAGGAAAATTATAGCCTTGAAATATTTTATACGTCTTAATAAATCTCTTTTTTACATTCTTTGCACAAAAGGAAAAAATATAGTTAATGTGCGCTTTTTAACTTACAAAAATGATGCTTGCTAAAAAGAATTATAAGTCAAGTAGTGTAAAATTAAGCATAAATTATTCAATAAATTAATTTTATGCATCATAATACAAAACTACATTTACACCATGGTCTCTAATATTAAATTTAATAAAATTGTAAATATTTTCTTCATTTAAAAAAAGTAATATTTTTTAAATAATGTACAATAGAAAGAAAAATATTTTCAATAACATGTTTATGTTTATATTTCCAAGTTTAAATATTATTAATATTTAACGACATTGATCATTTCTATTACCATATCACAAATTCTTAAACAGAAAAATATATTTTATTTTATTTTATTATTACAAAGAGCATTTTACATTTATTTACTTTATGGACAGAATAGGACGATAGGTGTAATTATTTTTCCCAAAAAGTATACTTTACTTTATTTAAGTTTCTTAAAGAAATTAGATTTTATATTCAATTTCTATAAATTATTTCAACATACTATATATGTATTGTATCCTGGTATTTTTGAGGCTATTCCTAAAATAGTATAACTTTAATTTTTTGACACTCATAGAGCATACGGGCTCTGGAATTAATGTATTTGTTAGGTTAAATGCAAACAAATTGGCCTTCAAGAACCACACACATTTGGTCCATTACAGCACATGTTGAACGATCCTGTAAATCCTGCACTTTCCAAAAGAACCAACCAATACTTCTAATTTTTTTATTCATTTATTCGTAACACATCATTATCTACCCTTCACCTTTGTGAAAAGGGTATACATAAATAAGTTTGTCATTCCGTTTGAAATTTCTATATTATAATTTTCAAGCCATAGAAACTATAAATAATCCGAGACCTTATATATAGCGGAATCGATTTAGCCATGTCCATTTGTCCTTCTGTAACCCTGTCTGTCTTTGGGTATGAATGTCGAAATGCTTTACGTGAACACCTGCCCTGAGGGCCTTATTTCACGGTTGTTTTTACATCCACTGGGTGAGTATAAAAGTAACGACTCACCACCGCCCCATTGTGTTTCTTACACGCCGGTGGCAATTTACGTATATGGATGTCGATCCATTATACGTGCAGTATGTTCGAGTACTCGAGCTATCTAATATCTGGCCATAGTAGTCCAGTTGAGGAAGAATAGGTGTCATAAGTAAGCTCAATCTAACCCCGACAAAGGAAAAACCACATATGTCGCCCAACCATGTCTGTTAATTCGACAACAGCACCTAGGGGACGTAATTGGTAGTCCGAAAAACGGATTATTTTAATTGACAAGCCTTATTTCAGTGGCCTAAAAGACCCACTGTGATAAGTGGAGCATGTTTTAGAGTAAACTTCAACACACTCAAACATGAAGGCAAATCGCCGATAAATTAAAGAAAGTGCAGTGACGACCTTGCACCACAGTCCATTTTGACGAACCTTAGTTCAATAAGCCACAATCACTCCATCTGTCAAATCCATCGAATACACATCAAAAAGCACCGGAAAAACTCCACCTCGTATACCTGATCTTTGCATTATCAGCTCAAATCCAACATCTGTTGTTTGTACTGCTCCTAGAATCTAGGAACGATAATAGAAATTCATCATGAAAATTATACTTCACCGTGTATCAATCTTTTGACCAAGCACCCCCTCCTGCGATTTAGGTTTCAACCACAGCCACTACGCGGATCCCGAAGGAACCTCAACCAACTGACCAGCCAGGAAAAGTCCCGTAGGCAACTGGCCACCCTTATTACCAGATTATGTGGTGCTCTGGTTAGACCCCTTTTCAAATCATGCCAGGACTAGTCAGGTAATGAAATGTAAGCACCTGTTTATAGTCTCGGCAAACTAGAGGTACTTGTAGTACCTCTTTACCCCAGGATCGCAATACACCAAGATGCAGGTCATAACATCAAGGAAACACACCCCGGGGGGAGTCTGTAGATATGTTGAAATCAGTTTTCAGAATATCCCAGATATCTGCGAGATCTGAATCTTCAATAATTCTATCTGACATATTCTCGAGAAGAACGCTATGAGCATAAATCCAAGACAACCTCTAAAAATTTGGCATTTTAGCTTCACATGGTAAATTTTGTTATTTTAATTAGTTTCCCTGTTTATAAATTAGCTGCATTCGCAGCAACACGTTACGAGGGACTTTTTGGTACTTTTTCATTTTCAAGAGGTACTTTTTGAATTTTTTATAATGTTGAATCTACAAACATGAAATTTGGCGTGTAGAGTCCGGAGAGGACCTAAAACCATAAAGTTAAACATGTAGAGCCTGGAGTAAACCTGAACCTATAACAGGGGAGTTTTTAATCAGACATACATACATATATACTGATGTAATGAAAATTTATAAGAGTGAATTTTTTGGTACTTTTTCGTTCCTCAATTGGTACTTTTTGAATCTTTTTTAATACTATACCTATAACTATAGAATTAAACATGCAACGCCCTGATTGAATGAAAATCTATAAAAGGGACTTCTGGTACTTTTTCTAGCCATATCCGTCCGTCCTCCTGTCCGTCTGTCTGTTGAAATCACGATAGGAACCACACGGGAGGAGCTAGATAGTTGAAATTTTGCATAAATTGCTGAAGTTACAACTGGTAGTTTTTGATATTTTGTAATAAAATTGTAAACACACTAACAGTCAATGTGTTAATGAACAGACAGTCGTTAATATTGTTGAAACTTAAGTGTTGAACTGCAACTATTCAACTGAATGCTTTTGTTGTTTATTTTTAAAACTGTATGTTGCCTTGGGTTAATGTGTGTGGCAGTCGTTGGTTTAGAATAAGATTGCATCATATCGAAGGACGGTGTTCGTAATGCAATCTTCTCTCGTTGGTATTCGGACTCGAAAGTTTATTACTTATTGAAAATCTTGGTGTATGTTGTATATAATCAACATGCTGTCTTAATATCGATCTCCCTACCTTTTATAGGATTTGGCTAAAGACAAATCGCGCCATCTTTGAGTCTAAGAATTGAATTAGCATATTCAATAATAAGGATTTCTTACAAAATAGAAGACTGAGGAAGCCACTCTCATTAGACGCTCGGCATCAAATTTCCACGAGAAATTCCACAATTTTAACATTCAGGCGTGGTGATTTCAGTTGCCTTTGCATTTCAGCTGATAACATGTTTTCTGTTTCCAAACACACTTAAGTTTATGTATTCTTACCAAAAACATTTTATTTGAAATTTTCTGAAATATTAAACTCTATTGACTGGCTGCAATATTTTACTTTTCCTAATGTTTACACATCAAAAAATGGGTAACATGTGGCGTATGAGTATTAAATATACATGCTGTGCAAAAAAAAAACAACTTATACAACACGTTGCACCATTTTGAGGCTGTTTAAGACTTAATAGTTTCCTTTATAAGAAAGCTTCGTCAAATATTTGAATAAAAGAATTTAGTTTATTTTTAACTCTTCACAATAACAAAAAAAAAACGTGAATGCCTCTAAAAATTAAATAAATTACATGTCAATTTGATATAATACATACATGAATGCCTTCGTACTTGGCTGGCATTTAAATTGGGGATTTTTGGATTTTGTTTTCTCAGTTGTGCTTTTCTTATTCATTTTTCTTCCTCTCCATTATAGTTAGTGTACATATGTACGTATGTATGTAGTTTTATATTTTTATTCATTTTTATCTATCTAGTATTTGAATGTTTTTGTATTTGATTGTGTGAATACGTGTATGTACGTGAGCCTGCCAATAGCATGGTTCACTAAATATTCTACAACGAGATGACTGGTTTGAACAAACAGTAGCTGATATTAGTTATATGGAGTATATATCTATAAGTAGTAACTGCAGCTATAGTATTCGTAATACACTTAACAGCAGTATCTAGAGGCAGCTCAGCGTAACTGCTATGAAAACAGAATGCTATAAATCAATGGTTAGAAAAATAAAATAAGAAAATATCAAATGCTATTTATCTTATTTAATACAATAAGTGGCTTTCTTACAAACACAAGTTGAAAATAAAACAAAAATGAGAAAATTGAATGACAGTGGCAAAGGAATAGGAAAAGAGTTAGAAATATGATTGAGGCTTTTAAAAAAATTGAGAAACGTTTATACTTTTCTTACATTTAAATCATAAATTTTATAAAAAAATCATGAATTATGTATGAATTTGTATAGAAGGCAGACTATTTAGCTAATGAATTCTCCAAATCGAAACAAAAGTTTCAAAATGGACTATGGTGGTCCCAAAACAAACGTTCCTTGTACTTCCAACTAAAATGAACTAAATCAGTAGTATGTTTTTCAAATGGTTCATGAAATTCTTTTTGGAAGTTTTTGCTATTTTGTTCATATTTCTTTGAATGAAAACCAAATAGGACCTTCTATTCTTTGTTAAAGAAAAAACATTTTCCTAAACGTAATCTTAGATTGAATTAAATTGTTACTTTAGTTGAGAATAGGACTTTTGCATTGGAGCTAACTTAATATATATAAATACATATAATTCCTTTAATTTACTGCCTAAACATCATCATATTATCAACAGACATATTAGAAATATAGACATTTTTCTTAGTATTCATCTTATCTTATTGATGTCTTTTTATATAGCAATTGCTATATGACCCTTAAAACTGCACAAAAAGTAAAAATCCATATTTAACTACTTAAGACGTCTTACTTATTCAAATAGTAGTTAGTATTACGAATAGTAGGTAATTGTCTATAAAATAATAAGAAAAGTCCTAAAATAAAATAAAAAACAGAAATCTTACAAAACGAAAGAAAACAGAAATAAAAAAAAACTTATTCAACCATAAAAGTGGCAAAACTTGTGTTGACATGAATTTGGCACGTTCAAGCTGGTTTTGTGAGGGACGGAGTATTTGAAAAGCAAAAAAATATAACTATTTTATGTGTCTTTAATATATTTCTTATATTTTTTTTACTTCCACTTTAGATGACACTTCAACATTCGTCTTTTTTTGTTGGTTTTATAGAATTTTGTCTATTTTGGTTTTTGACAATCAGCCAAAAGCTGATAAAAATGTTAAGAGCAGTTGATAGTTAGTTGATTAAAAACTAAATTGAAATGTTGAGAAAAAGTTTTTTTGGTAATAGATGTTTTAATATGTTTTTAATCAGTATTGTAAATAAAAACAAGTAAGTAACTATAGTCAAGCGTGGCCGTCAATATGATACCCTACACGAATTACGTATATTTAATGTGAGTCGTTTTCAATAATATAGAAATAATGTAGAGTTTTACGTTGGTTTTAAATTTATTGACGAAAAGTGGATTTACTGGTTAGTTAGTTAGTTAGTTAGTTAGTTAGTTAGTTAGTTAGTTAGTTAGTTAGTTAGTTAGTTAGTTAGTTAGTTAGTTAGTTAGTTAGTTAGTTTGTTAGTTAGTTAGTTAGTTAGTTAGTTAGTTAGTTACTTAGTTAGTTAGTTAGTTAGTTAGTTAGTTAGTTAGTTAGTTAGTTAGTTAGTAGTTAGTTAGTTAGTTAGTTAGTTAGTTAGTTAGTTAGTTAGTTAGTTAGTTAGTTAGTTAGTTAGTTAGTTAGTTAGTTAGTTAGTTAGTTAGTTAGTTAGTTAGTAGTTAGTAGTTAGTTAGTTAGTTAGTTAGTTAGTTAGTTAGTTAGTTAGTTAGTTAGTTAGTTAGTTAGTTAGTTAGTTAGTTAGTTAGTTAGTTAGTTAGTTAGTTAGTTAGTTAGTTAGTTAGGTAGTTAGTTAGTTAGTTAGTTAGTTAGTTAGTTAGTTAGTTAGTTAGTTAGTAGTTAGTTAGTTAGTTAGTTAGTTAGTTAGTTAGTTAGTAGTTAGTTAGTTAGTTGTAGTTAAGTTAGTTAGTTAGTGGTAGTTAGTTAGTAGTAGTTAGTTAGTTAGTTAGTTAGTAGTTAGTTAGTTAGTTAGTTAGTTAGTTAGTTAGTTAGTTAGTTAGTTAGTTAGTAGTTAGTAGTTAGTTAGTTAGTTAGTTAGTTAGTTAGTTATTTAGTTAATTTGAAAGGAGGATATATATACATCAAATCCGAAGGAATACACCTAGGTCTCTATCGAACCTATTGTGCGCTTCTTAACCAGTGCCTCAGGTGGGAATCAAACCCATCACCTCTCACCTACCAGATTAGAACAAGAACCACTAACCTACCGGTGACCACACTTATGTAAAATATATTAGTGTGACTTAAATTAAAATTATGCCGATTTATGTAGATATATAAACATTTAACATAATGATGAGCTCCAAAGTCCTTTGTGGGAGGGGGTTTTGGGGTTGTTTGTACGGTTTTATAATGAACCGATTTCAATCTCAACAGCCTTCATCATTGGAGCCAGAGAAGGATATGTGCCAAGTTTTAACAAATTATCTTGAAAATTGCGAGCTGACGCGGACACAAAGACGGATATAGCTTAATCGAATTAGTAAGTGATTCTGAACCGAATGGTATATTTAAGGACAAATATTTTTCAATATTACAAACATCAATATATTGTGCCGATTTTTGGTTAAATAGAAGTATATTAGACGTAGTAAAGAGATAAAAGGCCCAAATCGTAAGGTCCGGTTGTATAGAAGCCAGGGAAAAAATAGGCGGTGATTATAACATTTATTGTCGAAATTTATGGTTATGTAGAATTTTTGTGTTTCTGATAAAATTGCGACCAGTAACATGCGCACAATGTTTATATGGACAGACAGAAAGGCAGACAGACGGACGGACATAGCTTAATGGCCTCAGGAAGTGATTTTGAACCTATTGGTATACTTTAAGGTGGGTGTAGAATCAATATTTTTGTGTGTTATAAATATCAGCACAAACGCATAATACTCTGTCCACTATAGTGGTGTAGGGTATAAAAACTTTAATACCCTTTTTTGGCTATTTGCTAAACACCAAAAGTAAAATTCACTTAAATTTATTATAATATTATTATAATACTCTGTCCACTATAGTGGTGTAGGGTATAAAAACTTTAATACCCTTTTTTGGCTATTTGCTAAACACCAAAAGTAAAATTCACTTAAATTTATTTTTAAAATAACACTTGTGGAACATTTAGAAAACCCCTTGATAAAAACTACAAAACTGCCAACCACATTACCACAATTCATTTACAGTGTATGATCCTCGTTACGGATTTTTTATGTAGTTATACCCTACACCACTTTAGTGGGGAGGGTATATTGGATTTGTGCTGATGTTTGTAACATACAAAAATATTCGTCCTAGACCAACCTTAAAGTATACCAATCGCTTAGAATCGTTTTCTGAGTCGATTAAGCTATGTCCGTCCGTCCGTCTGGCTGGTTGTCCATGTAAACCTTGTGCGCAAGGTACAGGTCGCAATTTTCAAGATAATTGGATAAAATTTAGCACGTACGTTTTATTTGACCCAAGAACGAAGCCTATTGAAAATGGTTAAAATCGGTTCACTATTTCACCTAGCCCCCATAGAACAGAACCCCCCGAAAAGGGCTTCAGAGTCCATAATTATGTTAAATATACTGATACATCGTTACGGCACAGATAAGTTTTATAGAAGTCTTGATGACCCTGCCAAATTTCATAAAGATCGGGCCCCATTTGACCCTAGCTCCCATACGAAGTCCCCTTCAGAAAATTACTTGAATGTCCCAAATTAACTTATAAACACAAATATCTCGATGAAATTCAGCACAATAAAATATTATTTAAATACAAATATATTCACAAAATGTTATCGGGCTTGGTCCATATTTGCCCCTAGCCCCCATAAAAAGCCTCTTTCAGAAAATTAGTTTTTCATCCATAAATTGCTTAAATGTATCGAAACAAGGGAATATTGAAGATAAATGCTTTATTATGAAAAATAAATCACATTTAATATTCATAACTGGTTTGGGTATCATATGGTCGGCCACGCCCGACTATACTTTCTTACTTGTTTTTTATTTGTTTATTGTAAATTAATAAAAATTAATATGAATTTTCATTGTTTTTTTATTGTGTTATTTAAACTTTTCAATTAAGATTAAATTAAAAAATATATATTAATTTTAAAATATACGTTTAATAATTTTTATTTTTAATTTAATTGCATATCTTTAGTATGCAAAATAACCCCATTGCTAAATCGCGAATTCCATTTAACGATGGTCATCTGTCTACCCATGTCTTTTAAATATTTATGTATACAATTTTAATACCATTTTACTATTCATTTAATTTTAGCAAAAATTCTTTTTAAAATAACTACTTATTGGTTTCTAATAGCGACCCTAAGTGACATGTACTTATAATCTTCAACTCAAAGATAATCAGTAGTAGTTATGGAACTTCTCTCACTTTTCTGTTTGCACAAATGTTGCTATAAATGTTTTAGTATGAAACCTGATATTTCCTTCCACAGGACTTTGTGGTTCATATACTAAGTGTGTATGAATAAATTAATTGTACTGCTCGTCTTGTATTATACTTCTGCACATAGATTACACTATGTTAAGTATATGTGTGTATATTTAAGATTTGCTAGTATGCTTAATTGTGCCCTTAAATAGGATTTAAAATATGTCTCTTCTACACGTATCAACTGAGGACCGATTGATCTAGATTGACTACGATGTCCGTCAGTCCAAAATTTGATAGTTTGGCAGGGACAGAATAGAAACTCGGCACATAGTTGTATAGTCAAAAATCTTAAATCTCTAAATGATTACACAGGCCGAAAAAGTTTGAAAAAAGTCTAAGCCCTGAGACCAAGTTATAATTTTTGAATTTTGGACCTTTTTGAGACGTTGTAACAGTGCTACGACACCTTTATTTATAAAATGTTGTATGACATCAAAGTTTTAAAATCTAAAATATCTTCTTTCTTCTTTCTTCTTTGAGATATCTTAATCTTCTAGAAAAGTATACTTTGGTCTCTGAATTAAAAATTTGTCGACCTGTGTTACCTAGGATCATTTTATACGGTCATTGCTTTTGATCTGCAATACGAAAATCACAACAAGTGTTCGGAGTACACTTATGGTTTAAAAGGCTATAGCTCTTGTAATTACTACTGTCATGGGACTTTGTAACTACTATGTTAAACACACCGCAAAGTCTCAATCTCAAACGCTCAGCCCAGAGTCAAGTTTAATCATAAGTTTATCTTTACAAATTGGCATTAATTTAAATTTTTGAGAATTTCAACTACCTTTGGTACTGTTAAGTCTATATTCATTATAACTCTAGACAACACCTTCATAGAGAAAATTCAAAATAATTTCCTTTTCATAATTTTATTTTTTTCTGTAACTTGTTTTGTAACAACCGTCTATGATTTATTTTTTTACATTTAAAGTTTATCACCATTTGTGGTTTGTGGTGTGTTTATTTTTCCCGTCGCTACGGAAATAGATGCTAATAGTTCCTTTCATTTAAATATTTTTTTTATATATATTCTCCAGCAAATTGCTTAAATTAACAACTTCCGTTTGTGATTTGTGCCGCAAAAGTATGAAATAGTAGAAAAATTACAATTTAAGTTTATTTTATATGGTAAGAACTATTACATGCAGACTGTGATTAAAGTATATTAGATTTTTTTGTTTAATATGCCCTTTGGTTTTGTAAAGAGAATATTATACAAAATATTTTTAGACTTATTTTAAATAGGTAGCTAATTTTTGTTTTCGATTTTTTTTTTACTTTCACAGCACTTTTTATAATTAATTGCTGTTTGCTGGTGCGTATGTGAAACATCCAACATAAAAATGCAAAAACATGTTACTCATACGTAACCATTTATATAGGAATTAAATATTTTAATGAGAATTAATATAAATTTTTGCTATTTTTATTGGAATAAAGACGAAATCTATCACAAAATGTAGTAAATGAAATTAATATGCTTATTAAAAACGTCAACATACTATTTAAAGGATTTCTTTTAAAAATTTGTGTGAGCCCTAATTAGAAATAATTGGAAAAAATATTTTTTCTTTGGATTTTTATCAATTTTATTTGATATAGTTTTACTTAGTTAAGTTTAAAAGAGTTGTATATCAAAAAGGTATAAATCCACTCGTAGACTCAAAAAGGTCCATTGTATTTCCCTTAAAGAAAAAACAAAAAATAAACAGAAAGGAGATGGAAAAGTCGGAGAGATAAATGTAAAATTGAATTCATTAATTTCACACTTATCTCTCCCACTTTTCTATCTTCTTTCTGTTTAGTTTTTGTTTCTTCTTAAAGGGAATCACAATGGGTTCTTTATCCTAATAGAGCATGAATGTTGATAGTATTGGAAGGGAATTCTACGAGGTCCGACGCCTAAATGCCAAACCCCTGACAAAACCTAGAACAACGCTTATACTACACTTAGTTACATCTCCTAGCTTTTCCGCCTCAGACTCTGTGCATCAGGACAATCGCACAAAATATGTTCTTCTGTCCCTAGTTCCTCTTCGTCCTCACACAATCCGCAAAGCTCCTGTGTGTTAAAGAGCCAATTACCCAAAAAGGCTCCTATTGTGCAGTGATCGGTCCACTTCTAACATTATACTGGTGACCTTGGCATTCAACCTCGACCATAAGGCCTTGGATACCCTACAATCAATCCTACTGTACCAGGATTGGTAAGAGAGTTCTGAAGTTATCGGAGATAGGAGGTTTCACCGACCTAACTTCACTATTAGTGTCCAGATCTGAACCTTGTCTGGCCAGTTCGTCTGCTATCTCATTACCCTGTATATTACAGTGTCGTGGAACCACGGAGCTCACGGATAGAACCTCTATAGCTACTTACTAATCTGGAATGAACTACATACATGACATTTCAGAACCTTAAGTACTGCCTGGCTATCAACATAAATTGTCACCTCCGACCCCCTTCTAATGTGTGTCTTTATCAGTTCCATAGCCTTCCAGATGACTAAGATCTCTGCCTGGAAAACATTACAGTCATCCGGAAGTCTATATGACACCTTTATATCGCAATATACTAAATAAACTCCCGCATCCATTTTCAAAACTTCAGATCCTGTCCATGTGTTTTTTCTTGGAAACTCTATTTGGGGTGTAGCACCTTCCAGTGTCATAACTGATGGATCAGAGATATGTACATTCCGTGATCCCTTCAATCCATGTCTAGTCTAGTGTCATAACGGAAGGATCAGAGATACATTCCGTAATCCCTTCACTCCATGTACAAGATCTTAGTGTGAACCGCCCTCTGAGGTCTTATCTCGTAAGTTCCTAGCCGCTACACTCTTAACAATGCTTCCCATGGAACCTGTGATGCCCAATGAGGCACACCTTTGGGCTTTATTGAAAATCATTCTATAACTACTTCCCCTACGCTGTGCATCCATAGGTAATGATCGGCCTTACTACCAACATGTAAATCCAGTTTACCATACAAGGTCGTAAGCCCCAAATTCTTACCGATGGAGATCCTACATGTGTAATAGGCATTGAGCCTCTTTTTTAGACTTTCCTATAAATTTTTCTTCCATAACAATTTGCTGTCAAGGAAGATACCTAGATACTTGGCTCCTTCTGACAGTTTTACTTACTATTATCATCTTTATGCTTGTTGATACTAAAAATTATAGAACGTTATATAATTTACAGTATTGTTTGAAACCTAGGCAACTTTAAAATTAATAATATATTCAGATGGAGCTGGAGATTATCAAATCTCTTAAAATCATTATTTACTTTAAGAGTAACAGTTTAGAACATAGATTTCGTACTTAGATTTCGAACAATATATTCAGGTTTTTAGGCGGGTGTCTTTTATCACAGTTGCAAAATCTTTCTGATTATAAATATAAAGAGAGATATCTTCCAATTACTATAATACTAGAACAACTCAAAGTTCGGGTTATTTTGAAATGAGTTTTACAAAATTTACTTTGTTATAAAATTTTTTTTTTATATCAAGCATTTCACATCAAACATTTTCAGTATCAAAATTAAAACAATTTTTTTACTTAATCTATTTTATTAATAAACGATACGACATTTTTTGAATTATGCCAATCTTGTAGTAAATGTCTGATATAGAGAAAGATACACAAATGTAAATTCAACATATGTATAAAGATTCTAACATTAATCAATATGTTACACAAACAACAGATGTTCATCAGACAGAGCAAATATATCTTTTATTTGACCGAAACAAAACAAAAACAAAATATTATTTATTACCCTGATTTTAACAAGGATGAAATAAAAAAGATACACATTTTACATGTAACTTTTGACATTTTCTTCTATGCTTTTAAAGTTATTCTTTATTTAAATATTTCAGTGTTATTACATAATATCCAATGACCTTACTACTTTTAATAAAAAATCTATTTAAATATTTGATTAGAATATCAGAGGCATTTCTTTCCTAAATAAAATTGTTCAGGGGTTTAAACCCTGGGGTCCGTAATTAGTCCTAAATTGCTTGCATTTACGGATCACTTCTGAAAAAACACTATCAATCTCATAGCGTTATTATCTGTTCTTAATTTAGTTATCTATATATATATAAAAGAGTAGCGTTACTGACTGACAGATTCATCATCGTACAGCCTAAACGTCTGAACTTAGAATCATGAAATTTTGACAGTAGATATGTTTTTGGTCCACTAAGGAGGGATTTTTGGAAATTTATATATTTAGGGGTAAAAAAAAGGAAAAAAACGGGTAAAACAGGTTTTCTTAATTATCTTACCTAATATTAGTGATGCAAGAAATCTTTTAAACGCACATGTATCTACTCTTAAAAGATGCAGATAGGTGTCTGGTACTTTTTTGAAATTCGTACTTTTAAGGGGTGAAAATGTGTAACAAATGTTAATTTGGTACCATTTTTGACCCTTTTTAACTAATAAACAAAATAACATTTTTGTAAATATTTTGAATATATCTCCCAAAATTAGGAGACAGCTGTTTCGTACTTTTTTAAAATTCAGCCCTTTTTGGGTGTAAAAGGGAGAAAACTGTATTTTTGGTACTTTTTTAGCACATTAAGAAAACTTTTTCGATTTATTGAAGTATTCCTATTAAATTACAGACTAACTCTATAATATTTATTGCCACCAAATGTTTGCTATTTCACTGGGGAAAAAAGTACCAAAAAGGGAAAAAACGGGAAATTTAATTTTATTCAAACACATTGAGCCAATTTTTATAAAATTTGAAAAAGTAGTTTATTTACTCACACAAAATAAGCTATTGGTATATTATTTTGGAATTGGAGTACTAAGGCCTATATAGGACCAAATTCGAGTAAATTGTTTGGTACTTTTTGTAAGCACAATTTTTCTGGAACAAATGAATGCAGATTTGAATCGTTTGAGTTTTATCTGTGATAAATACGTAACATTTTGTAAACTTAATTCTCGAAAAAGTATATTTCTAAGCGAAAAGGGGAAAAATTTTACTATTTTTATTGGTACTTTCCACTAAGGTTGAATTTATTTCACTTTTGGTACTTTTTCTTTCTACAAATGATACTCTTTGTATGTTCTATAATATGAATTCAAAACACATTATTATTAAACATACACGGTCCTCATTGAATAAGATTCTTTAAGAGAGAACTTTTTAGTACTTAATATCTCATAAATAGTACTTTTTGAATTTTCTAAAATAGTCAGCCTAAGAACATAAATTTTAACATACATGGTCTTGACTGAATAATATTCTGTAAGTGGTACCCACTTTGGTACTTTTCCATTCTTCAAATGGTACCTTTTGGTTTCCCTATAATGGTAAACCGGAACACATCCTTATTAAATGAGAATTTATTGAGAGAGATTTTTGTACTTTTTCGTTTTTCCGATGGTACTTTTTGATATTTTTACGATATTGAACATAGAAATATAAAATTTAAAATATAGGGACCTTAGAGAATGATAATCTACAAAAAGGGACTTTTAGTACTTTTTCATTCATCAAATATTGAAATTGTCTATAATATTGAACACAGAAACATACATTTTTTGATTAAATGATAATCTATTAGAGGTATTTTTTAGTACTTTTTTTCAAATAGTAATTTCGAAATTTTCTGTAACGTGGAAGCTAAACGAATGAAATAAAAATACAAGCTTCTTACTGAATGCGAATTTATTCACGTGATATTGAACGTGAAAATTTGAAACATTAAACAAATGTTTAATCAATTTTAATTTTCTATAAAAGTTAACAAAATTTTGTATGTATTTAATTTTGATTATGGTAGCGAAGCACCCAGGGTATGCTAGTTTAATATAAATTTCCTGTAATGTACTTTGTATAGGTAATACTTATGCAGCCGTAGAAAAAATCCCACAAACAAACTGAACTTTGTAAACTTTCATATCAAACTTCAATTAAAAACTGAAACCTGACATGTTTATTAAATCAAATAATGAACAACTACAAATTTTTGCAATATTTTTTACCTCTAACACTAACTTTACGATATCGTACATTGTTGCAAAAAAACTTTTACGTTTGTTTTTATAAATTGTATGTGCAACGTATATGTATTAGTAAATAACTTTATGCAATGAAAGATATTTCAACACATAAACACCGCAAAAAGTTTGAAACTGAAAATTTCAATATTGTTTTGCCCTTTCTGTAGTCTCCTTATGCATAGACTTAAATGGGTTAGTTGTAAAATCACACTTTAGATTTTTGCAAATTTAATTTAAAAGCAAGGTGTTTGGTTATAAATTGTTCGGTAACTTAATTTTCTTCTATTAAATTGTAGACCACAATCTAATAAAAACAAGCTTAGTTTTATTTAAGGCAGAGTTTCTTTATTGGGGAATTTATTTCAAACATACAAATGTTTATGCTATCAATAACAATGTTCTTGTGTAACAATGGTCAACAATTAAGAGTCTCTGTCTTAAAACATTTGAATTACCTTTTGTGCCAAAACCCTTTAGTGTTTACAAGTTTGTAATTGTAAGTATTGTAGTGCGGTTTTGTTACGTTTTTAGCTTATTTTAAACTTAATTAGACATCAATTGCAAAACGGTTGATATTAAATTGCTGTAGTTAAGTTTTGTGATAAAAGACGTAAATAACTAGAAATTATATAATGAAAACCTAGAATCAAATTTTATATCAAATAAGTCCCAGCAAAAACTCGTTAATGGGTTGTACTTCCACAACCACTTACTTTTTAATGACTACTAATTATGGTCTGCATTACTTAGAAGTACTTGCGTAATGACTTGCTTATAATCTGATATAGAAGTACTTTATTTACGGCCTGGAAGTACTTGCCTCCAATGACATCACCGTGTTAAAATAATGACTTAAAAAGCTAATGAAGAAGTAGTGAAAAGAGGTTTTATTAGCTTTTTAACTCATTACTTTCAATGTAAGTTTTTCCTGGGGTAGTAATAAAATGTTTTGGTTAATTTTTTCAACCACTACAAACGTCTACTAACTGCTCCAAAACCGACTCTGTTATTTCATTCAATAAATTTGTTATGTTTTCAGCAGATTACCTAATGCAACACTGTTCTTTAGGCTGACACTTAGGCCATCGTTACATTCGAGAACTAAATCGCGAGTTATCGATCATTAACATCTATTTAGATAGATTGTAGATCTCAAAGTTTTTATTATAACGTTCACCTTCGTGATAAAGGTATGAATGTCGAAGTGCTTTAAGTGAATACCTGTCCACGGTGGTCTTTTTCATCCACTCGGTGAGCTTCTTTGACGACTCACCACCTCCCCTTTGTGTATCTTACACGCAGGTGGCTATTTTCGTACATGGTTCTGCCGGTCCATGTACCAGCATTTTGCTCAAGTACCCAAGCTATCTAACCTCTTGCCATAGTAGCCCCGTTGAGGAATAACAGGTATCATGAGTCAATCTCAATCAAATCCTGACAAAGGAAAAGGCAATCACTGGTTAGAGCCAATAGAAGGAGCGGACCCAACATCAGATGAAAACACCCTATTCATTCTATGTGGAATGCTCTACCGGCATTCTCATCATCTTAAGATTCGCCGCAGTGCATTTCTTGACCTCTTAAAGTCGCCCAACCTCACTACTGAGATGGCTCTGTTGTTTCGGCAACAGCACCAAGGGACGTAATTGGTGGTTTCAAAACAAAGATCTCTATTTAATTATTTAAACTTATTTCAGTGGCCACAAGGACCTACTGTGATAAGTTGAGCATGTTTAGAGTAAACTCCAACAGACTCAACCATGAAGGAAAATCTCCGATAAATTAAAGATTAAGGTATTAACAACTCCATCAACGTCTCAAACAACTACTCCGCCACTTCAACCGTCATTCTGACATCTACACAGATACAACTCAGAATCCCACTCATCCATCAGATACAAGAATCTGATGGTACATCGCACACCAACGTCTGCCCAATCTTTGCATTATCAGCTCAAATCCAACATTTTACATACTAGGAGCGGTAGCAGAAACTTATACCGAAAATTTTTTATTTCACCGTGTATCAATCTTTTAAACATGCTCCTCTTCCCGCGAATTTGGTTCCCGAAAAAAAACTCAACCAACTGATCAGCCAGGACAAAGTCATGCCTGCAACTGGGCACCCGTACACCAGATTATGTGGTGATCTGGTTCGACTGCATGTCAAATAATTCCAAGGAAAGGTCGAGGATACATTTGATCATCACCAGTTTATAGTCCCGGCGGACTAGAAGTACTGGTAGCACCTTTATACATGTACCAAGGGCGTGATAAGAGTATGTATAACTTTGCCATTCTGTTTATAATTTCCTCAATAATTTTTTCCGACCACATAAAATATATATATTCTGGATCCTTATGGATATCTTTGTGATCTCCGATTTTTGTTAATATCTGCATTATTTATGGACCGATTTATTGATTTTAAATAGAAAACTTATCAAAAGCTTGTATGTTAGAATTATTGAAGATTTAGATCCTAAAAAATCTGGAATCTTCAGAAACGGACAGACAGCTGGACATGACTTAATCGACTCCGCCATCTATAAGGATCTAGAATATATATACTTTGATGAAGGGTATAAAAAATATCTATATAATTGTGAACATTTTCATCTCTCTATTGTGTATTCATAAGATAGACAGACGGACATGGCTAAAGCGTCTTGGGGCCCGAGTGTTGTTTTACATCTATACAGTGTACTATATAAGTAGTCGGTTAACCAAAAGTATAGGTTAACCTATACTTTTAAATTTGTTTTTAAACTAAAATAGCATTCTTTGAATATACCATATTTTGTGTGTTGAATTGATTTACAAATTCAAAGAATAGCGGAATTCTCATGCATATGAATACATAGCCATTGTATAGCTATAAAATATGCTCAACACCTTTGGCGCTTTTTTCTTTGCAAACAATGACCATTTTTCGCCTTGTTTGAATATACCAACCTTTTGTCTAACATGGTATGTAAATTATTTTTTTTTTTCCTTTTATGTCATTTACATACATATGTATGTATGAATACTTTTTATTAGACTATAAGAATTTTAATTGCTGTTATAAATTTAAACACTGACATATAACGGTTGTTTTATAACACACGTTTTATGAGTGTAATAAATATAGATAAAAAATTGTTTTACTTTACCTAACTAAAGGGAAAGAGTGAGTAAAACAAATATTATATTCGTAATGAATTTAGGAAAAGAATGTTTGCTTTGGCTGAATATTCTTAGATGTATTTTACTACTTATTTCACCCTTTGTTAGACAAAAGTCATATTTCCTGGTCTTAATTAAATTTAATTTAATATTGACTTCTCCGCTGTAATTGGATCTTGAAACTAAAAGTCAATATAGCGCAAGTTAAAAAATTACTGCGGTGGAAAATTACATCATGTGTCCTATTTATACATTTAATTTTTCCAAAATGTTCATTAAATTGGATGAAGGTTATTACTTCGGAGTCGATTAGTTTTGTCTGTCTGTCTGACTGTCTGTCTTTCTGTCTGTCTGTCCGTCTGTCTGTTTGTTGAAATTAATTTTATGAACACCCCAGATATCTGCGTGATCCACATCTTCAACAATTCTGTCAAACATGCTTTCGGGAAGTTTCCTATTTAAAATCAGCAAAAAAAAACTCTGAAAATTTCATCAAAAATTAAGATTTTCGCGCCAGCGGAGACAGAATAATAAACAACCTACAACAACACACATAATCATACGGTAAATTTTGTTATTGTATTGTTTATAATTTTTTGTAATTGACATAAGAAACTTTTATACGTACGTTAATCTTGCTACCGAATTTCATGCGGAAGCCCTATTCGGGGGTACGCTTGTATGGGAGCTAGGCGAAATAATGGACCGATTTTAACTATTTTCAATAGGCTTCGTCCTTGGATCAAAAGAATAGAATGTGTCATTTCATCAAAATGTATGAAAAATTGCGACCTGGACATCCAGACGGACAAAGCTAAATCGAATTAGTAAGTAATTCTGAACCGATTGGTATACTTTAAGGTATAGGATCAATATTTTTGGGTGTTACAAACATCAGCTGAAACGCGTAATACCCTCCTCATTATAGTGTAGGTTAAAAATATTGTAAGCCATCTGGAAGTCTATTCTGTCAATTTTAAAATAAAAATCGTCGCCCTGTGTAATATTTTGTTTGTTATAACTGCTACAAGAATAATATCTTAAACCATAAAAAATAATTATTACAGAGCAAGGAATATGAACCCTGCCCTACCTGCTCAGATAAATTTCACTTAAAAGCAACTTTTGAGTGGGAATTACAAAAAAATTCTTAAGAAATTATTTTGGCAAAAAAGTTTTAGCAAAAAAAACATTGTGTACTGTTGCTATTTTAGTCTATATTATTCGTAATTTTATTACATTTCTACTTTAAAACCTAAATCTTTTTAGATTTGCATAAGTTTTTGTCATTATTAGATTTGTTTATTTAAATTTTATTATTATTACGAAAATGTGTCTGTTTTCCTTTTTTATATTTCTTGCTTTTTTTTAATGTAAATCCTTTTAATAAAATGTATATTCCCACAAGTAAATAGAAAAGGATTTTTTTAACTCTGTTAGAAATAGAAAGTTATGCAAATAATATTTTTACTTTTAATTTAAGGACTCCTTCTTCTGACATGGTTCAGTTGTTGCAATTTAAATATTTAGTTATTTTCTTCTCTTATTTTGTAGATAACAATTTTATATTAAACAATTCATTAAAGGGTAAATAAAGAATTTTTTCTTTTATTAAGTTAACGTGTAAATCATATCAATTGTATCTGTAATGGAATTTTTTGAAAAGAGTATAAATTTTTTAAAAATCTAATCCTTCAAATAAATAAATTAAATAATTTTCAAATAAAAATAATAAAAATAATTCAGTATTGTTCCCGTCTACTTTATCTTCATTCAAGGGACAACATTTTAATATCTATTTAAACAATTTATTACATAATTTTCAAATAAAATTTCCCAATAAAATAATTTTATTTTAAAATTATGTCTATTTTTTTGGCAAAAAAGGAAAATATTATAAAATATACTTTTCGACAACACTCTTGTCGACAATGTCATATTTCATAGTTGTGTTTATTATTTCAACTTTTATATAAAATTTAATATATTCATTTATACATATGCTATATAAAAATGTATTTATGTATACAGCATTCATACATACATATGTATAAATATTACGTTACATATGTAAATGAACAGAATATTCGTTATATGACATTTACAACTGACGCGTAAAATTTTATTTAAATATAAAATACATTCATATAAATATGAAACTGTTTATCCAACACATACATATGTTGACTTTGTCATACCCAAAATTGTATGACAACTGCTTGCTTTAAATTTTGAATGTTGAAAATTTTATTTCAGTTAAAGGAAAATTTATATTTGAGTCAAATTTTTGTAGATATATTTATTTGTTAAAAAGAAATGTTTCTTTAAGGATTTTTTTTGCAAGGGGATTCTATATGAGAGCTGTGACCATCTACACTGCACATAAAATTTTGGGTCATCCAATCTTTCACGAACGAGACTTAGGAGAAATGAAAATAGAGAAGCAGTAGGCCAAAATCCACAAAGAGTTAGATAACTTTCTTAATTTTTTAGGCATGTACTTAACGATTTTAAAGATTCTAAATACAATAGTTTTCCAGATATACAATTTGTTACATGTGGGAGATGAGACTCGAATTATTGCAAGTTCGCCAATTTGTCTGAACGTTAATTTAGATTTTAATGTAATCTGTGAAGAATTTTAATAATCCAATACGAAATTTTGTATTTAATTCATATGGGAGGTGCCAAGGCCCCCAAATAAAAGTCCGCCCGTTATTCTCTAAATGTTCCCATGAATGTCAAAGTTCTGCATGTAAATTTTGAAGAATTTTCTTGTTAGTTTCCAAGATAAACAAATTTTTTTATTTAATTCATACTGGTAGTCCGCCAATTTATTACCCAAAATGTTAACATGGATGTTATAGTTCTTTCTGCAAAATTTCACGATTCTAACTGGATCAGTTTCCAAGATAAACGAATTTTTATATTTAATTATATGGCAGGTGCCACTCCTCTTGCTGCTAGCCCGCCTACCTTTTGTCCTAAATAGTAATCTTGATACTAAAGTGGATCTGACAAAATTTGAGAACTCTAACTGTAATATTATCTCAGATGTACTGATTTAATATTTTCTTAATATGGGCGTGTTAGTTAGTTAGTTAGTTAGTTAGTTAGTTAGTTAGTTAGTTAGTAGTTAGCTAGTTAGTGTTAGTTAGTTAGTTAGTAGTTAGTTAGTTAGTTAGTTAGTTAGTTAGTTAGTTAGTTAGTTAGTTAGTTAGTTAGTAGTTAGTAGTTAGTTAGTTAGTTAGTTAGTTAGTTAGTTAGTTAGTTAGTTAGTTAGTTAGTTAGTTAGTTAGTTAGTTAGTTAGTTAGTAGTGAGTAGTTAGTTAGTTAGTAGTTAGTTAGTTAGTTAGTTAGTAGTTAGTTAGTTAGTTAGTTCGTTAGTTAGTTAGTTAGTTAGTTAGTTAGTTAGTTAGTTAGTTAGTTAGTTAGTTAGTTAGTTAGTTAGTTAGTTAGTTAGTAGTTAGTTAGTTAGTTTAGTAGAGTAGTTAGTTAGTTAGTTAGTTAGTTAGTTAGTAGTTAGTTAGTAAGTAGTAGTTAGTTAGTTAGTTAGTTAGTTAGTTTAGTTAGTAGTTAGTTAGTTAGTTAGTTAGTAGTTAGTTAGTTAGTTAGTTAGTTAGTTAGTTAGTAGTTAGGTAGTTAGTTAGTTAGTTAGTTAGTTAGTTAGTTTTAGTTAGTAGTTAGTAGTAGTTAGTTAGTTAGTTAGTAGTTAGTAGTTAGTTAGTTAGTTAGTTAGTTAGTTAGTTAGTTAGTTAGTAGTTAGTTAGTTAGTTAGTAGTTAGTTAGTAGTAGTTAGTTAGTTAGTTAGTAGTTAGTTAGTTAGTTAGTTAGTTAGTAGTTAGTTAGTTAGTTAGTTAGTTAGTTAGTTAGTTAGTAGTAGTTAGTTAGTTAGTTAGTTAGTTAGTTAGTTAGTTAGTTAGTTAGTTAGTTAGTTAGTTAGTTAGTTAGTTAGTTAGTAGTAGTTAGTTAGTTAGTTAGTTAGTTAGTTAGTAGTAGTAGTTAGTTAGTTAGTTAGTTAGTTAGTTAGTTAGTTAGTTAGTTAGTAGTAGTAGTTAGTTTAGTTAGTTAGTTAGTTAGTAGTTAGTTAGTTAGTTAGTTAGTTAGTTAGTTAGTTAGTGTTAGTTAGTTAGTAGTAGTTAGTAGTTAGTTAGTTAGTTAGTTAGTAGTAGTTAGTAGTTAGTAGTTAGTTAGTTAGTTAGTAGTAGTTAGTTAGTTAGTTAGTAGTTAGTTAGTTAGTTAGTTAGTTAGTTAGTTAGTTAGTTAGTAGTTAGTAGTTAGTTAGTTAGTTAGTTAGTTAGTTAGTTAGTTAGTTAGTTAGTTAGTTAGTTAGTTAGTTAGTAGTTAGTTAGTTAGTAGTTAGTTAGTTAGTAGTTAGTTAGTTAGTTAGTTAGTTAGTTAGTTAGTTAGTTAGTTAGTTAGTTAGTTAGTTAGTTAGTTAGTTAGTTAGTTAGTTGTTAGGTAGGTAGGTAGGTAGGTAGGTAGGTAGGTAGGTAGGTAGGTAGGTATGTGGGCAGTTTACAACAACATTTAAATTAAATTACATATATAAATAAAAGCATTATTTGGTGGGTTCTAGAGTCAAATATAGACCTATATACATATATACAGAATTTCTTACTTCATACAGTAATTTATTAGCAACACATGTTGCTACTTGTCTTTGTGATAATTTTAAAACTTCTAATTTAAATATTTTAAACTAATACAAATTTAAATGTTTTACTCACTATTTATCTCAATTGTTACATTATCCTTGAAATGTGTTCTTAATACCACTCTTCAAACCATAATAAATTTTCATTTCATTTTTAACACAACCTATTGCAGAACACCTTTGCTTACACCATAGATACAAGTATTTACAGGAATTTTACCACCATTACTCGATATGTAGATGTGTAAGCATACAAATAACAATTTAATAAACATTTCATTAGTTCTTTCAAATAAACAGTTGTCTAAACGTGATTCGAATATAAATGTTGGAGTTAAATGAATAAATATTGTACTCAAAGTAATAAATTACATAAAATGAGCTTAAGTTGATAATATCAATGTAGATTTTGTCAAATATACAAAGGCATTCAAATTTTGAACTTGCAATTTTATTTATTTATTTTTCATTAAAAATATACCTAAATAAATTATTTTTTTATTGAGAGAAATTATAAAAATGGTTTAAGCTTTATTTAATAATAAGAAATATGAGGGCAAACAGGTGTATTTTTTACGATTGTTTATCTAAGGAAATAATTTGGCAATATAATTAAATTAGTGTATATATGTCAGTTATTGCTTTAAACCACAATTAGTTGTAGTAAAAAAAAACTCAAATGAAAAATTATTATATAGCAAACTTAAATTGAATTCATATACATTACATTGTAATTAGATACCTACATACATATATTCCAAAATTTCAGCTGCAGGAAGTGGTTTGAAAAATCAGTTAAAATTTACAACAACATACTAACATAACTCCGAACTTTTTTTGGATTTGATTTTCCGAACATAACATGGAAACCAATATGGCACACAATTTGTACCACTACAAACCAACAAACTAACAAAGCAAGATAAATAAATGCTTCTAAAAATATTTTAAATTTCACCACAATATCTTGTTGCAAATGATAAACTCATTTAAAAAGTCATTTTTTTAATTCCAGTCAAACTAAGTTATAAATATTAAAGTACGTGATGTTCTTACACCAATCTAAATAAGAGATCAACACAATCTGAAATCATTAAAAAGAAAGAACAACAAGTAAGAGTACTATATTCGGCTGTGCAGAATCTTATACACCCACCATCAAATCATGTGTATTAAATTTTAAGTGAATTTCGGAAAATGGACCTACCTATACTGTTAAACATTTATTGTATTGTTTCTGAACTGATTTATCATATATAAATAGTAATATAGTCAGGGTGATTATTTGATCATATTTAATAAATTTTATTAATGATTTGATTTCCTGTAAATTTATTTATGGTCAATTTTGGACCGATCCTCCGAAGATTTTACAAAGATTTTTATTTTAGTAAAACTTGTTATGTCGAATATCAATGCTTTCTATGCCTTATATCAAGGCTTTGATACAGTATGGCCCGATGCTCAATATATTTGACAGAAAGATTTTAGATCCCTATAAAACAAGTTCATGATGAATTTTATCGATATTCTAGTATTTTTAAGCCAGTTATGGCCGTGAATGTCATACTATGAAAAAGACCGTTTATAGATTATAAGGTTTACGTTGAATTTTGTTGCTTTACTACAATTTTGCAGCAAGTTATTATCGTTCTTGTTATTTTATGAGGGGATCTTATATCGGTGGTAGGTCAAGTATGTACCGATCTTCATATAATTTGGCAGATAGATTTTAGTTCCTCTTAAACTTATTTAATTTGACTTTCGTTGATTTACTGGGATTTTGAACAAAGTTATGAGCTTTAAAGTAATTTTCTGAGTGGAACTTTATATGGGGCGTAGGGTCAAATATGGGCCGATCTCCATAAAATATGGGGAAAATATTTTTGTACCCCAAAAACTTGTTTACGTTGAATTTCGTTGCTTAACTATCATTTTGAAGCAAGTTATGAGTTAAAGTCATTTTCTTAAGGCGTCCTTATATGGGGGTTAGGGTCAATTATGGGCCGATTTCCAAAAAATTTAGCAGAGATATTTAGATTCCCTTTACACTTATTTATGTCGAATGTCGTTGCATCTCTATCATTTTCAAGCAAGTTATGACAGTTATAGTCATTTTCTGAGAGCGACCTTATATGGGGGTAGGGTCATATTTGGCCCATTTTCAATACCAGACAAACTGTATAAATAAGAAATATTTATGCAAGATTTCAGCTCCTGAGCTCTTCTCGTTCGGACTCTATCGTGCCATTAACAGACAGACGGACAGACGGACGGACATGGCTATATCGTCATAGAATTTAATAAGGACCCAGAATATATATACTTTTGCGGGTCTGTGACCAATATTTCGACGTGTTACAAACGGAATGACAAAAACAATATACCCCCCATCTTTTTTGATGGTGGGTATAAAAATATATATATATAAAGTTGAAAGTTTCATTTGGATGTTATTTTTGTCTTTTTAGTTTCAAATGAAATCCCACTTGACCAAGATAACTTAAAAATACGAGGTACAATGTAAATACATATGTATTACAGACATTATGTGTATGTATAATAGACATTGTCTGTTTTAAAACTCAAAACCAGATGAGACATAGAGTCTACTCACATGTGTGTTCGTGAGACTAATACAAATATAAATTTCCACCTAACCAAACTAACATCGATATACTACTCAACAGTTTTATAAGATGTCAATGTATCCCTTTATAACATTTTTTTCCATTGTCGAAGTAATTGTTCGGATTTATTCATTTTTAGTTTATTTTATACTTATTTATATAACAAATTTTTGTATGAAGGAAAAGTCACTCGAAATTGCAGGGTTTTGCTGGATGCAAGCTACGTATTATTATGAATGTATTGCTTAAATACTTTTACACATGCGACCGTTGTTGTTAAATTTAAACTTTACAATAGACTAAATTAAATTGTCACTGACTACCATGAGATATCAAATTAAAATAGAACTTTACAGGATAAATAGGAGAATCTAATAACAAAATATCAATGTTAGCAAAAGCAAAAAAGAAAGTGATTTTGAATAAGACTGGCTGCATGTTACACTACAGATAATATGTATATGACCAAGTAAAGTTAGTTAGTTAGTTAGTTTGAAAGGAGGATGTATATACATCAAATCCGAAGAAATACACCTAGGCCTCTATCGCGCCTGTTGTGCGCTCCTTAACCAGTGCCTCAGGTGGGAATCGAACTCACCACCTCCGGTCTACCAAACTAGAACACTAACCTACCGGAGGCCACACCAAGTAAAGTTGATTGTTCTTCAAAAAAAAACTCAACAACATTTACATCATTAACTGTGGCAACACTCCAATTAAAAAAATTGTCCTTTATCCTCATAAAAGTATGCGATCTAAGTGTGTGAAAAGATAATTTCATATTCTTTTACATTTCATGTCAATACATTTTCATTTTTCGTTTTATTTATTCTCTCCTTTTTTCAATTACACACATGTGGTCAACGGATATTGTGGTAGTTGTATATGGTTTTCTCTGACACTTGTATAAATCATTAAAAACTTTGGACACTTTATCCTTAAGTGTCAATCATAATCATGTTGAAATGTTAATTAAAGCATATGCTGTCACATAATTTACACCATAAAGTCAGAGTTATTCAAAAGTATTTGTAGATGATATACATACATATAAGTAAATATATTGGAAACATATTGAAGTGCAATGCAGTTAAATATGTGGAAAAAGTAATAAATCTAACTTAAACTATTTTATAATACTTAAACTAAATCAATAATAAATTCAATATAATAATTGTACTTTCAACTGTGGTCAAAAGTAAAATGATTTTCTCTTTGAAAGCTCCGTTTATAAAATTTAATCTTTGAAACAAAAAGAAAATTTAATTATACAAAAATATAATTTTCCACTTGTTTAAATTTTTACATATTTTTCTACTCATTTCGTTTTATTTATTTTTTGCTTATGAAGAGAAAAATTTAATTATTTGTATTAAACTTCACTCAATATGTTGCAGCTTATAGTTTTTTTGTCTTCTTTATCTATAATATTTTAACAATACGATTGTATAAGAGCTAGGTGAAATAATAAACCGATTTGAACCCTTTTCAATAGCGCTCATACTTGGGCAGTGCGTGCCAAATTTCATCTAATTATCTTGAAAATTGCGACCTGTAGCGTGCACACAAGGTTTACATGGACACACGGATATAGCTTAGGTGACTCAAAAAGTGATTCTGAACCCATTGGGCCAATGTTCTTAGGTGTTACAAACATCAGCATAAACGCATAATTCGCTCAACACTAAAGTGGTATAGGGTATAATAATATAATCAGATATGTGATCCATCATTCACAGAATCCACCTGTGAAGGAGTTTTTTCAAATTTGAAAGTTTTTCACTTTTATTTATACTTTAAACATTCAGACTTTTAAACATCACATCTTAGTAGATCCATTAGTCGAAAAACTAGTTTCCTGTTTAAACTTAAACTTTTTATCTTCAATCGTTTTAATATTAATTTCACTTTCTCTAAATTGTATTACACGTCTACAATAAAGCCAACAATTTTGCAGCTACAAATAAAAGTATTTGTAGTTATTATACCCTACACCACTTTAGTGTGGAGGGTATATTGGGTTTGCGCTGATGTTTGTAACGCACAGTAATATTGGTCCTATACTTAAAGTATACCAATCGGCTTAGAATCATTTTCTCAGTCGATTTAGCCGTCTGTCTATCTGTCTGTCTGTCCGTCCATGTAAACTATGTAATCAAACTACAGGTCGCAATTTTGAAGATAATTCAATGAAGTTTGGTACATAACCTTCTATTGTCACAGAGACGAAGCCTATTGAAAATAGTTAAGATCAGTCCATTATTTCACCTAGCTCCCATACAACTGAACTCCCGAATAGGGCTTGTAAACCTTGTAATCAAACCACAGGTCTCAATTTTGAAGATAATGAAATTTAGCACATGATCTTCTATTGTCCCAGGGACGAATCCTATTAAAAATGGTTAACATCGGTCCATTATTTCACCTAGCCCCCATACAACTGAACCCCTTGAATAGGGCCTTTAAGTTTATAATTAAGTTTAATATACTCGAGAAACCCTAGCCCCTATACAAAGCCCCCTTCAAAATTTGGCTTAAATGTCCACAATTTTATTCAACAATAAATGGCTTAAGTATCTCTGAGTCAAGATACAATTCAATTTAAATGATTTATTATGAAAACTAAATTACATTTTATTTTTATATCTGGGTATTATATGGTCGGCCTCGCCCGACTATAATTTCTTACTTGTTTTTGTTGTAATCATTTAACTTTTATTCTACATTCTTATCAACATTTTTATATTTATAACTTAATGTCTCGGCTAGAGATGATTACAAGTTCAATGGATTAAACAAGTTTTCATAAAGAAACAAAATTAAAACATTTTAATAAATTTTTATAACATTTTGTAATAAACTTTATTTTGAAAAACTCTTACACAGTGAAAAGTTTTTAAATGGAAAGTCATGGATCCTGGTCATGGATATTTAAAGCAAATTGTTGATGTTGGTAAATCAAAATAATTATTTGTTATTTAAGAAATAATATCCAACTACGCGTGGTAGATATGTCTTAAAATATATTGCTTAATTAAAATCTTAATAATTCAAATACCATACGTATGAATATTTAACATACTGCAGTATTACTCATACGCCTACGTGACTATTTATTTCTTATTTAATTCAACCATTTATTGTAAAAACTATAAAATAAATTTCTGTAAAATGTTAATACAATCTTAATCCCATTATTTGTTTCACTAAGTAGATTAAGGAAAAGTTATTGTTTTTTCTTTTTACCACATTTCATATTCTTAGAATAAACAACGTTAAAATAATTTTTCTTCTTTAAATAATCAACAGAAAATCTCAGCACACAGTTCCTTTTCTTTTTCTTAATCATAATAAATTTATGTAACTACGAAAGTTTTTTATATTCTGTTTTATACTTATTACTTAAGGATTTTTTTGAAAAAAAAAAACGCCATTTTAATAAGAATTAAAATATTAATAAGGAACAAGGAATATTCCGATTTGTCGTAATATAGAATGTTGAAAATGTATAAAGAACAAGGTGTAGTCAGACTTGCCGTAATATAGAATATCCTAATAAAGGCAACAATTTTTACAACGACAAACAAAAAGTTAAATTAACAACTAATAGAAGGTTTCTACAACAGAAATATTGCTGCGTTGCTGTTTAACAGATCGCTATTTAGATTTATATCATAATGTGAATGTGGAAGATTCAGAAATTCAAAGTTTTAAGAGTCATGTTTAATCGGTATCATTAAAGCACTACACATGAAATCGAGAACAGTAACTCGTGGTATATGTTAGCTAAGCCTGAGAATATTTTGTATTTATTATAATAACACAGTGAGACAAAATAAACGAAAATTAAAATACCTATGAAGTGATACTATTTTTCTGAAAGGTGGATCCGAGTAGAACAAGAATATGTTTTTGAAATTTTCCAAACACCTCCAAAATCTTGAGTTACGGGTAAAAAAAAAAAACGGTTTTTCTTACCATTAAGCACTTATAAGTCAGTAGCATTGTTGAATTTGAACCGATTTTAGGTTTCTCCACGGATTTAGAAAGCAGAAGCTGAGGCCTTTATAATAACATATATAACGTTTAAGTTACCTGGAGAGATATGTATGAATTTCATCAGCAAACATATTTTTTAATTTAATTTTGCACCGTTGCCCAAGTTTGGATATGTTTTCTGAAAGTATTTCATATAGGAACCGTACTATTTATTAATTGATAAGAAACACGACGAAGATGCTTCATATGGGGGATAGGGCTAAATATGGGCCAATTCGCATACAATTTGGTGGATGGATTAAGATTTATATAAAATTTATTTATGCTACATTTCATCGTGATATTGATGTAATTACGAGAATTATGGAATTAAAGTCGCTTGCTTAAGGAGGATTTGCATGGGGACTGGGGTCAAATAAGGTCCAAACAATGCAAAAATCGGTATAAATGAGTTTGCTGTAATCTTTAGTAATACTGCCATATAAAGCATCTTTCAGAAAATCAGTTTTTGAACAATTATGTATTAAGAAAAAGATCAATAACGTCGGATTTTTAAAAGCAAAGTTGCGATTTTCTCATGAATAGACATATGTTTCTTATCAATTAATAAATAATACTTATCCTATATAAAATGCTTTCAAAAAAAATCTCCAAACTTGGACAACGGTGCAAATTTAAATTAAAAAATATGTTTGCTGATGAAATTCATACATATCTCTCCAGGTAACTTAAATGTTACATATGTTATTATAAAGGCCTCAGCTTCTGCTTTCTAAATCCGTGGAGAAACCCAAAATCGGTTCAGATTCAACAATGTTACTGACTTAAAAGTGCTTATAGGTATGAAAAACCGGTTTTTACCCATAACTCAAAATTTTGGAGGTGCTTGGAAAATCTCAAAAACATATTCTTGTTCTACTCGGATCCACCTTTCAGAAAAATAGTATCACTTCCCAGGTATTTGTTTTTGTCGCTTAGTGTAATTAGTCTGTTGAAATATTGTGGAAACCAAATCAAATTATTTCATTTTGAATAAGATTGGCTGCTGTTGCAGGTGCTGTCTAGAGGATGACTCAGGGATATAAAAAGCCGGGATAAGAGCCTGTTTGAGTAAGTTCAGTTAGTTTGTATATTATAAAACTGTGTTGTATAAGAATCCAGCAAAAACTTGTTAATGGCTTTAAATTGAACTTACATATTAAAATACTTTTCAATGACTACTACATATCGTCCTGATTACATAGAAATATTATGATAATAATTATTAATAATGTGTTATATAAGTACTTTATAATTCATTAGTCATCTTCTTCATGAAGCTACACATAGGGAAAAAGAAATATACACGCCTGGTACCAAATTAACACCAAACTGGTTATAATTTTTCAATACCATCCGTTGTCAAAGTATATACATATGTACGACAACACTATGTAATGTTGATAACATTGCAACAATTCGTTGTCGAAATCTAAATTTTATACACATCCGTTGTCTAAAATTTAGATAGTGAGCTTACCACGTTTGTTAACATTTAGACAATTGATGTGTATAAAATTTAGATTTCGACAACGAATTGTTGCAATGTTGACAACGTTGCATTATCAACAATACATAGTGTTGTCGTACGTATGTATTTACTTTGACAACGGATGTTATTGAAAAATTATAAACACTTTGGTGTCAATTTGATACCAGGCGTCTATATTTAATTTTCCCTCTATATTTCATTTTCCCATTTTCAATACCAAACAAACTGCTTCAACTAAAAGTATCTGTGCAAAATTCCAGCTTGCTAGCTACTTCCATTTGGACTCTATCGTGTTTTCAACACACAGACGGACGGACAGGGCTAGATCGTCTTAGATTCTAATAAGAACCAGGAATATACATATACTTTTATGGGTTTTAGATGAATATTTCGATGTGTTACAAACGGAATGACAAATACAATATACCCCCATATTTTTCATATGGTAGGTATAAAAAGGTCAAATTTATGCTTAAAATGGCTAACATGGCAACACTGGTCCCTTGGTCTCCACTAGAATTTCTATCAATTAATATATTTATACTCTACACCACTTTAGTGGGGAGGGTATATTGGGTTTGTGCTGATATTTGTAACGCACAATAATATTGGTTCCATAGCCACCTTAAAGTATACCAATAGAATCATTTTCTTTTAGCTACGTCCGTCCGTCTGTGTGTCCGTCCGTCCATGTAAACCTTGTAAACGCATTTTGAAGATAATACAATGAAATTTCGTACATGATCTTCTATTTTCCTAGGGACAAAGCCTATTGAAAAAGGTTAAGATCGGTACATTATTTCACCTAGCCCCCGTTTGTCTGTTTATCCGTCCGTCCATGTATACCTTGTAATGACATTTTGAAGATAATTATATGAAATATGGTACATGATCTTCTATTGTCCTAGGGACGAAGCCTATTGAAAATGGTTAAGATCAGTCCATTATTTCACCTAGTCTCCATACAACTGAACCCCCGAATAAGACTGTTAAGTTCATAATTATGTTTAATATACTCGAATCTCGACAAAAGGCTGCAAAATCAAGTTCTATACTAGCCTTGATGACCCTGATCAATTTTGTAATTATAAGGTCTCATTTAACCCTAGCCTCCTTCAAAATATGACTTAAATGTCCACAATTTTATTCAACAGTATATGGCTTAAGTATATCTGAGGCAAGGTACAACCAACTTAAATGCTTTGAAAACAAAATCACATTTTATTTTTATAACTGGTGTAGGGTATTATATGGTCTGCCTCGCCCGACTATAATTTCTTACTGTTTTAGGGAAAAAGTATATATGTAAGTTGTTTTTTCAATTTTTCAGGAAGACGTTTTAAAGTTCTAATACAAAACTATATTCAAACATTTTTTAAAATTTCAATATTTTCAAAAATTTTGATATATTTAAATTAGCTTGTGAAAATGGGGCTAACTCTCCAAAATGTAATTTTAAAAAAAATATTTAATTTCATATTTGCAATTTCATATTTGCAAAATCAATTTATTGAAAATAACATTAAGCTTATTTACATGTATCTATAGTTTATTTCTTTATTTTTGCTTAGTATTTAAAAAGTATTGTGTTACTATTTAAATTAACCTTAAATAAACTTAAATATTATCTATTTAAATTTTTCACACATGATTGCTTTCGTAGTTCTTTCTTTTTCATAACAAAATAAATTCTTTTATTTATTTACTAGTTCATTCTTTTTGTCTAAGTTGGTTTATTAATAAAAAAAAAACATATTTTTTTTTATTCATCATTATCTCTCGGACCCTTCAAAATAAAAATCAACATATGCTAACGTCTGTTATTTTTTTATTACAAAAAAACAAAAACAAAACATAACAAAAAGAATATATATTTTACTATGTAAATAATATAATAATAAAAGGCAAGTAGATAAAAATGAAAGAAAATCAATTGTGTGGAAACTGAAGTTAATACGATAAACAATTTGTCTGTGTAGGCATATGTTTATAAAAGAAAATATTTTCTTTTATTTAAAGTTATTTAAATAAATAAGTTAAATATTTTAAGAAATTTAGAAATTGTAGTAAATTTTTTATACAAGTAAAAAATATTGTTTGTTTGTTTCTTAATGATTTTCAGAATTAATAAAGACATGTTAATAGACTTATTTTTTTGTGGAATTTTAGAATTTTTATTACCTTAAACTTAAATAGGCTTTTTGTAAAATTATATTTAAAATATTTGATTCTTAAATAGTATTTGAACATTGTAGAACGTGTACTACGTGGCGTATTAGTGTTTAAATGTTTTATACAGGAAACACTTATACAACACGTTGTACCATTTTGAGGCTGTTTAAATTTAATAGTTTCCTGCGTAAGGAAACGATTATCACACACTCTTACAATATTTGATTGATATTGACTTCATCGAAAAAAAAGCAAATAAAACAAATGCTTTTATAACTTTTATAGATTATATGTCAATCTGTGCACGAATGTCCTCATCTGTGGTATAATGGTGAATATTTTTTGAACTTGTTTTTTTTATTTTTTTGCTGCATTAAAATTTCCTTTCAAACTAATTGTGTATGGTGTTCCTAAAAAAGGTTCGGAAAATATAAGAATTCATTAAAATATTTTATTTTTAATGTTCAATAATCCCACTTTTTTCCCATAACATTCCCCATCAATTGACTTCTGTTCATTATGTAATTTACTTATTAAGTTGTTAAACATTGTTCACACTAAAACGAGCCCTTATGATATTCGTAGGATATGGTCGCAAATTATATTGTAGGAATTATTTAACCTACACACCTACGGAAATCATTCAACAATGTTATAATTATTATACCCTATATATAAGTTTAACATTCCGTTTGTAATTTCTATAATATAATTCGGACCCTATAAAGTACATATATTCCGAGTACTTATAGATAGCGGAGTCGATTAAGCTATGTCTGTTCGTCTGTCTGTCCGTCTGTCTGTCTGTCTGTCTGTCTGTCTGTCTGTCTGTCCGTCTGACTGTCCGTCTGTATGTATGTTTGTTGAAATCATTTTCAAAGCTTCAACAATTCTATCAGAAATGCTTTCGAGAAGTTTCCTATTTAAAATCAGCAAAATCGGTACATAAATAACGGCGATATGATCAAAAATCCGAGACAACCTCTGAAAATTTCATTAAAAATTGAGATTTTTCGTGCATGCGGAGACAGAATAATAAACAAACTACAACAACACACATAACCATACGGTAAATTTCGTTGTTGTATTACTTGTTTATAAAAAAGCAAAGCAAGAACAACAATAACAAATGAAGCAGTGTGTTGTTATTGGCTACAAACATAAAATTAAGTATATAGACCCTGGATTAAGTAAGAACCTATAAAAGGGGAGTTTTTGGTGCTTATTCGACCTACAAAAGATACTTTTTGAATTTTCTATAATATTGAACCTAGAAACATGAAATTTAGCATGGAGGGCCCGGATTATTTAAGAACCTATAAAGGGACTTTTTGATACTTTTTCGTTCTACAAAAGATACTTTTTGAATTTTCTATAATATTGAACCTAGAAACATGAAATTTTAGCCTGTAGGACCCGGTTTAGGTGAGAACCTATAAAAGGTGACTTTTTGGTACTTTTTCGTTCTACAAAAGGTACTTTTTGAAATTTCTATAATATTAAACCTAGAAACATGATATTAAGTATGTAGAGCCCGGATTAGATGATAACCTATAAAAAGGGACTTTTTGGTACTTTTTGTTCTACAAAAGATATTTTTTGAATTTTCTATAATATTGAACCTAGAAACATGAAATTTTGCATGTAGGGAACGGATTATGTGAGAACCTCTAAAAGAGGATTTTTTCGTACTATAAAAGGTACTTTTTGAATTTTCTGTAGTATTGAACCAGGAAACATGAAATTTAGCATGTAGGGAACTTTTTGGTACTTTTTGGTTTATTAAACATATCATGGTGAAGGGTATATAAGATTCGGCACAGCCGAATATAGAATTCTTACTTTTCTTCTTTTATAGAAATTTACAATAAGTATTGAAATCTTTACCTAAACTAAAACTAACATTGCTATTGCCACTGAAATTTCGCAATACATATATGAACAAAATATTCGATGGCATTTTGTGAGAATTTTGCCTTGGATTTCTGCAGGGACATTACCTTAAATATTATAAATATAATGACATTAAAGAAATTTATTTGGAAAAAATCTTTTTGGAGTGAGTTCGGGTTAATGCAAAAATTTTAGTATTTCAGAAACTCGAAGTGATAGAACGAAATGAAAGTAAGATATTTGTTTTGTATTAATATCTTCAATTCTATTATACGTTTTCTTAAAGTAGTATTTCATTGTAGACCAGTGTAATTTGTAACACATTTCAAACTATTCAAAAAAATCTTAAACTAGCTCTTTATAAAACTTCAGAATTGTCTATTAAATATTTTTTCTTCACTTAGATATAGTAAGAACCATTAATGAAAATTGTATATTTAAACTTGAACTATTCCTCATTGTTTTTGTGAATACTAACATGTATTGTTGACCTGTCAATATATTTATCCTTTTTCTATTGTTTTCCATGATAATGTGTACAAAAAAATACCCGAAGTTAAAAGGTTTCCATGGATAATAGCAATTACATTAGATTAGAAGAAGCATAAACTACTTTCAATGTTAAATGAAAACATTTTTCAGAAGCAATGGCTTGTAAATAATTTCCATTTAGTTAGACCATTTTACCTACACTTAGTTGGTTGTTGTTAAAAGAATAAGTAAATCAAGGAACAATAGAAACAAAACCACTTACATGTATTACATAAAAAGAGATTTAAACAAGAGATTTTTTTTTAGATTTTATATTCCTACACTAAATACTCATGCAGTCATAATCTAGTTCAATTGTTCACTATTCTGAAAGTATCGGGTTATAGGACCCAGTCTTTAAATTGGGTTACACATATCATTGTTGCATTTATCATATGATTGTGGCTGCTGACTTTACCACTTTAATTTAGTAAATTTTTTGTAGTCATATTTTTTACTTTTTATACCCTACACCACTATAGTGGTCTGTACGTCTGTCTGTCTATCTTTCTGTCTGTCCGTACGTCTGTATGTCTGTCTGTCTGTCTGTCTGCTTGTCTGTCTGCCTGCCTGTCTGTCTGTCTGTCTGTCTGTCTGTCTGTCTGTCTGTCTGTATGTCCATCTGTCTGTTCGTCTGTCTGTCATTCTGTCTGTCCGTACGTCCGTATGTCTGTCTGTCTGTCTGTCTGTCTGTCTGTCTGTCTGTCTGTCTGTTTGTCTGTCTGTACGTCAGTAAGTCTGTCTGTACGTCAGTACGTCTGTCTGTACGTCAGTACGTCTGTCTGTCTGTGTGTCCATGTAAATCTTGTGCGCATTCTGCTATTTTCAACTTAATATACTCTTCAAGGACGAACGCTATTGAAAATGGTTTATATCGGTTCATTATTTCATCTAGCCCCCATACAACCGTACCCCCGAATAGGGTTTTTGTCTTGTCGATTTTCGTAAAGATCGGGTTTCATTTGACCCTACTCACTGGTATAGGGTACCATATGGTCGGCCATGCCCTAGTATACTTTCTTAATTGTTTACTTTTGTTGACGAAATTTTCTTCTTTAAATATAAATTATTCTTTAAACCATTTTTGATAGAAACAAATAAGTCATGAAACAAGTGTTATTAAACCCTTGGGCCCTGTTATGAGTATCCATGTATATCTTCTAAACTCAATGTTTGTCTCTTAAGTATTTTATTGCATGTCTTTAGTATACCCAGCAGCTGGTTTTACATTTAATTTGATTTATGGTACAACAACAAATAAATAAAAAACGTTTATGAAATTTAATATAATTTGAAGAACTTTATTTAAATAAACAAGGTGGGCTCAAACTTATATAGAGCAGATAATTTTTGTTTAATATTTCTAGGCCCTACAGTGATTTTAATTGATGGACATAAGACCTGGGGAATGTCAATTACATTTTTGTACATTTTACCTTAATGTCTACTGGATATCGGAAAATATGTTAATGCCTATTGAAACCACATTCTATTCAATTAATATTACATACTATATACTAGGCGACTGCGAATATAATAGTTCGAAACGTATTCATGTAACCGCTATCTATACATAGAGCTTATGTATCCTGTATTACACATTTAAGCCTATAGCAATCATACAAACATTAATCAGAAATTCATTAGTGAAATAGATACTCAAAATATATTGTTACTAACACAGCTGGCACAAAAAAAAAATTCTAACTAATTTATCAGATATATTAGATAATTACATAGTGTAAATGACATATACATTAGGGTGTCCCATGGACCACTTTTTTGTTAACGATAAAAATTAATAATATTTTTTTGAATAAGGGTCTCAGTTCTTTACCTGACATTAAAAATCTGGATCTCAATTCAATATGCTCAAAAAAATGTTTGCAATTTTTTCAAAATGGGTCGAAATAGGTTTGACACCTAAAATGTTAAACGTGTAAATAAAATAATTTTGTCATTCCGTTTGCAACACATCGAAATATAGATCATAGATCTATAAAAGCATATTTATTCTGGGTCCTAATAAAATTCTAAGACGATCTATCCATGTCGGTCCGACTGCCTATCAATCTGTTGTTGAAGATGGAGACCAAACGAAACAAGCAAGAGAGCTGAAGTTAATCCATCTAGCCATGTCCGTCCATCTCTCCGTCTGTCCTTAGACAGTTGAAATTTTGCATAAATATTCTCTATTGCTAAGGTTTGTTTGGCGTTGAAAATGGGCAATATCGGTCTACGTTTTCGTATAGTCCCCATACAAGTGGACCTCCAAAAAAAAATAGCCTTAACGGTCATAACTGTTTTAGAAGTACGAGTATAACAATGAAATTCGACATAAAATTTCATATGAGCTAAAATCTTCTTACCAATTTTTTTGAGGATCGGTCCACAATTGACCCAACCCCTCATATAAGGTCCCCTTCTAAAAATTACTTTAACGCTCATTACTGGCTTAAAATTATGAATATAGTGGCGAAATTCGACAGACACATTTGTGAAATACGGATATGAAATTCGACATAAGAAACTTTTATCTTGTTACCGAATTTCATGCGGAATGTGTCGGTAATTCACCCCCCCATATAAGCCCCCTTTAGAAAATTACATTAACGTTAATTACAAAATCGGTCTACAAAAAGTTATGAGGATAGATCAATAATTGACCACACCCCTCATATAAGGTTCTCTTCAGAAAATTTGATGGGGAGCATTCCTTAAATTATTAGTACAGCGATGAAAATCGACATAAAAAAGTTTATACTTTTAGAAACATAATTCTTCATTCCGAATTAAATGAGGACTGATCTATAACTGACCCTAACCTCTATAAAAGGTTCCCTTCAGGAAAGAGTTTTGGTTATTAAAATACTAGTTTTTCTTATTTAAAATACGAGTATTGCAATGAAATTTGGCATAAACAAATTCTATAGAAAACGATGTCTATGTATATAATTTTATGAGTATCGGTTTAATTGACGCATATGAAGGTCCTTTTCAAAAATTACTCATACGCTCACGGTTTAAAAGAGCTCGGTCCATAATTGACTTAAGCCATATTCCAAATATCACCCTGATGTTTATAGGAGAGCATTCCTTTTAAGGCATACGGTTTGATGGTGGGTATATAAGATTCGGCATAGCCGAATATAACACTCTTAGTTGTTTCATTATTCCTGTATCTAGTACATTAATCTGAATCTATTGAGAGGTATTCCAACATGAAATTCTTAAAAAGGTTTTTCCTTGGGACACTCTAATGTACATACATACATAAGTATATTTCGTAGAAATTTGATTCACACATTTTTTTATTAATATTCTGAAGTTTATATCAGAAATATGTTTTAAATAACAATGAATGTTTTCACATGCTTGACAAAAGTGATGAGTTAATTAGGTATTTTATATGTTAATACAGTGGACGTCCACTAGTACGAATTATATAGTGTCAGGCCCTTTCGTAATACCGAAAAATTCGTATTATTGAACAACACATTTTGTATGTTTAAATTCAAATAATACACATAAAATATTGGATTTTATTTATTTTTGTTTTATTTTTCATGAAAAATTACATAACGGAACAAAATATAATAAATGTGTATTATTTTAAATAAATTTCTTGTACATAAACAGGCATAAAAGGGACATATTTACGTATATGAATTGTTAATTTTGAAAGTATCGTGAGTCCAATGGTTGAAATGAGATATATGTAGAAGGTTTTAAATTTTAATGTTTTTAAAAAGATGTGTGCCAAAGACAATTTGCAATTTACATATGTGTTCTAAAATGTATTAAAATGTTCAGATTACATAAAACTTTTATTAGAAACTTGAATGGAATATACCACAATTCTCTAATTTATAATTTTCTCTTAAAAATTAGAATAGTTATCCTTAAACCCATTGTTTGGAATGTGGAGTCACACTACTTTCAAAATTAACAGTTCATACATACATATGTATATAAATATCATTTTACTTATTAAAAAATCCATCATTTAACATCGATGTTTATTACATTGTAAAATGGTTCTTACGGCTTTTTCAATAACAGCGCTTTTGAGGCTTATATTGTTCTCAGCAGAGTTATTCTCGGGAACTAATAAAATACTTTCCTCATTGTCGTTATCATCCAATTTAATTTCTTCTCTTGGGTCATCAAAATTCCAATAAAATAAATTAATAATACTAAATAATTGTTGATTTGTAAATATTTGTGTGTATAGGATTTTTAAAAATACAAAACACTTGTAATAAATACAAAAAAACTTCAAAATTACTGAGCTTAAGGTGAATGATACCGAAATAAAAAATTAAAAACTTCATTCATACGTAAATAAAACCAAAATTCCCATAAAAAATGCGTTATTCGTACTATCGAACAGAAAAATTGTGACTTTATTCGTACTATAGAGTAGACAATGCAACAATTTTGCCATTCGTATTATTGGATATTCGTAATAAAGAGTATACGTACTATTGGACGTCCACTGTATGTATATTAAAGACCTTTTTTATACCCTTCACCTTCGTGAGAAGGGTATATATATATGTATTCCGTTTGTAATTTCTATAATATAATTTTCCGACCCCATAAAGTATATATATTCTGGATCCTTTTAGGTAGCGGAGTTGATTAAGCTATGTCCGTCTGTCTGTCCGTCTGTCTGTCTGTCTGTCTGTCTGTCTGTCTGTCCGTCTGTGTGTTTGTTGAAATCAGTTTTTAGAGGACTCCAGATATCGGCGAGATCCGAATCTTCAATAATTCTGTTAGACATGCTTTCGAGAAGATCGCTATTTAAAATAAGCAAAATCGGTCCATAAATACCGGAGATATGAGCAAAAATCCGAGACAACCTCTGAAAATTTCATAAAAAAAAAATTTTTTTCATGCTTTGATATAAGCAACAACAACAACACTGCTTATTCATTGAGTATTTCGTTTCATATGTTTGGATGGCTGTGTGTTTCATTGCCTTGTGTATATTGTTTTTGTTTCTTGGTGCATTCAGTTTCGTATGTTTGGATGTCTGTTGGTTTCATTGCGTTGTGTATTTTGTTTTTGCTTTTTTGTTTGAGTTTTCGTTTCGTATGTTTCATTGCCTCGTGTATATTGTTTTTGTTTTTTGGTGTATTCAGTTTCGTATGTTTGGATGTCTGTTGGTTTCATAGCGTTGTGTATTTTGTTTTTGTGTATTTCGTTTCGTATGTTTGTATGTCTCTTGGTTTTACTGTCTTGTTTATTTTGTTTTTTTTTTTTGTGTTTATTTCGTTTAGCGTTGTTGTTGTTGCTATAATAATGATATAAACGTGAAAATGAAATAAATTAAAATTTTATAGAATTGATATTTTGTGATTGATATTGTGGTGAAAGGTATATAAGATTCGGTACAGCCGAATATAGAACTCTTTCTTGTTTTAATTTTATTATATGATTAATGGGTAAATATACAGTTCTTTGCTTTAAGTATAATTTGTATGTGCTACAAATGGCTTTTAAGTTTCATCTAAAGCCAGCAAATTTATTTTTTTTTTCGATCCTATGAAACTTGATATTTAACAAATCAATAGAGGATATTTCTATAAAATGTCAGACCTCTAGCTTCCCTTCTGTGTGGTTTCTATAGACAGATTAACGAACATCGATATATCTTATATATTGTGGGTTTTCGACTAGTATTTCGATGTGTTACAAACAGAATAACAAATATACCATCGTATTTGATTGGTATAAAAAGGCATAGTTATAAAAACCAAAAATAGACAACGAACTTTCAAAACGAATAGAAAATAAATTCAAAACCATTCCTACTTTTAAAATTTAGAAAAAAATAATTCTTGAAGGTTTTTAAAAGTCGCAAGGAGACATTTTGAGTTACAGGATAAGAGAATAATATTTGTTACTGCGTATGATAAATATGTAATACATAAAATTGCTCATACGCAACATGTATGTATGTGCAATCAATTACACTAGTGTGAAATCACCCTTTAAGAAAAATTATAATAAATGATATTAATACACAAAACCTACATCTGCATTTAATATCTTTCCATCACATCGATTTTCTGATGTATTAAAATGTTTACACCTTGTTCCACCGACCTCACTTCAATTTTTTTTCCAAAATATATTTCTTTGATGTCGCTATATTTATAATGTTTAAGGTTAAATACCTGAAAAAATTAAAGGCCAAGTCTGGCTTCGCCTGGTAGTAAAAAGCAGTCAAACTGGGAAATTTTTAAAAACTAAATTTTAAAAAAGTTCATAAATTTGCGAAATTAAACAACTTTGCTAAAATGTCTGTAAAAAAATAATTGAAATTAATAGTATAAATATTTAAATACAAAAATATGTATGTACGGAAAATAATCTTTATTATGTTACCATTTTAAGCATTTGTTCTCCTACACGAAATTGTATTTTTGAAGTCAACATGTTTTTGGGCATTGTTTTACCCTCCACCACCATCAGTGGTGATAGAGGGTATATATAAGTTTGTCATACCATGTGTAACACTACGAAATATTCATCTGAGGCCCAAAAAAGTATATATATTCCTGGTCCTTATCAAATTCTACGTCGATTTAGCTATGTCCGTCTGTCTGTAACGCTCACGTTAAAACTAAGCAAAAGAAATAAACCAAATTCATCAAAAATATTCATTGTTATCCTAAGCAGTTTGATATTGAAAATTAGCAAAAGCGGTTCTCAATGTTTAAAGTTATGATTAAAAATTTCAGACTACCTCGAAAAAAATTAAGTTTTTTTCGTAATTCTTAAGTTGTTTTCTCAGAAATTACAAAATGTAATTCGATGAATTTTTTCACACGATACACGGGATCAATTATGTTGAAAATTATCGGTATCAACTCAAAATTTTGCTCATATATATATAATGTCAACAGAAACCATACTACCAACGTAGATCTCAGTTGGTCCACAATTGGTCATAGCTCCCATATAAGGCCCACTTCTGAAAATCACTTAAACGCGTATTTTTCACTGATGAATAGAGCTATCGAGATAAAATTCGACATACATATGTTTTGTACGTTTTTTTACGTTTTTTTTCCCAATCGGTCCATAATTGGTCATAGCTCCCATATAAGGTCCACTTTCGTGGAAAATAACTTAAACGCATATAATTTATTAACTAATAAAGCTATCGGGGTACAATTCGACGTAAATATGTTTTGTATATAAATATAATCATTATCCGAAATTTTTCCCGGATCGGTCCATAATTGGTCACAACTCCCAATAAGGATCATTTCCAAAAATAACTTAAATGCACAATTTCATTGACAATAAAAGTTATCGGGATAAAATTCAACTTGAATATGTTTTGTGTATATATAAATCAGCATACGCAATTTTTTCCGGATCGCTCCATAAATAGTCTTCTGAAAATCACTTAATACCACATAATTCATTATTACATGATTATATCCGGATAAAATTTGACATGAGCATATTCTGTGTATAGATAAATCATTCTGCTAAAATGTTTTCCAATTGATCCGTTATATATCGAAGTTTCCATATAAGGCCAACAACCCATATTCGAAAATCTCTTAAAATAATTTTTTTGGACCTTATCAAAATAAGTACCATATATGCATAAAGAAATTACTAAACGATAGTACCTTCACCACGTAAACAAAACATATACCGAGTTATCTAAAAACTAGATAGTTAAATGGGTTTTAATAAAAAATATGTATGTAGCTTGCTGGTGGAGGGTATTTAAGATTTGGCATAGACGAATATAGCACTCTAACTTGGTTTTTACTTAAATTTGGATCAGGTTAAGTAAATTTGCAATTATGTTTACAACAATAACTATAAAGTTACTTTATTACTTGCACTACATAATTCTCTCTTTCATAAGAAGTTTAATGCAACATTTTTACATATTATATTTCTTTTGCAACAAAAACCACGTAGAAGAAAAGCTTATGTTTAATTACTCATTTAAGTTAAACGTTTTGTGTGCAAATTTAACCATGTGAATTGAGAAAAAAACATAAATATTATTCCAGTTAAAGTCAACACCATCAAAAAAAAAAAAAAAAAAAAACACAAAACAAAATAGTTCAAGTATGTATTAGTTGGAGCAACAACAATAGCAATGTAAGAAGAACAGCAAGAAAAAATATAAACATCATCAACACCATCACCATATATTGCTTGTTGTTTTTGAACGTGTTGAAAACAAATGGGACACAAGAGAAACTAAAATATCTAATGTGAGAAGTAAATGAATACAAGGACTTTCGGTTTTGAATAGTACATCATACAATAATGCATTCTCACTTACAAAAATCCAACTGGTAGGAAACTATAAATGTGTTTGATCGACCTTATGATACCCTATACCAGTCTTGTGTATTTTATAAAATAAACATTTTCATCGAATTATACTTTCATTTCGATATATCTACTTGTTTTTACAATTATTGTAAAAATATTGTGGACTTACATACCATAAATTAGCTACAACGCCTTCTTCGGGGTATTCGGCTGTATGAGGTCTAGGTAACTTCAACTAATAATGTTCTTTCTTGAGCCGCAGAAACCGATTTGTTTAGGTATAGAACTATTAACTTTGGGTCAGTACAAATGCATATTATCTTCTCCACTATATAGTAGTGGTGTAGGGTATGAAAATACTATTAATTCGTGTGTGTGCATAAATATGTACATATGTGTGTACATAAATATTTAATATTTAAATGCGAATGAGTGGGTTGGTACTATTGTACTATTTTATGAGCTCTTATAAATCCGTTACATATAGAAATCAGTGTTTAATTTGATATTTTGTTAAATTTTGCACCCATTGTTTTTTCATCATTGTACTGGATACGTGACGTATACGTATTATTTAATGACGTATACGTATTATTTAATGACGTATACGTATTGTTTAATTTTTGATGCCAATCAATTTCCTACTTTATTTTATATGTGAAAAAGACAATGAAGAATTAAAAATAGCCTTTTTTAAGTTTCTTAAATTTAAATGCGTATAATTTTATACCCACCATCAAACGGAATGTTTTTGTCATTCCGTTTGTAACACATCGAAATATTCGTCTAAGATCCATAAGTATTCTGGGTCCTTATTAGATTCTAAGACGATCTAGTCATGTCCGTCCGTCTGTCTGTCTGTCTGTCTGCTGAAAACATGATAGAGTACAAATGGAAGTAGATAGCAAGCTGAAATTTTGCACAAATACTTTTAGTTGATGCAGTTTGTTTGGTGTTGGAAATAGGCATTATCGGTATACGATTTCACCCCCATATAAGGCCCCCTTCAGAAAATGACTTTATCGCTCATAACTGGTTAAAAAAAGCAGCTATAGCGGTGAAATTCGCACAAACATGTTTTATAGTAACATAAATTTATTTTTAAAATTTTATAAACATAGGCCCATAATTGACCCTACCCCCCATATAACGTCCCTTTCAGAAAATGGCTTTAACGCTCATAGCCTACTAAAAGAAACATCTATAGTGGTGAAATTCGACAGGAACATATTTTATAGGAATTTAAAGCTCTTTGTTAAATTTTATGAGGATCGGTCAATAATTGACTCTGCCCTCCATATAAGGTCCCCTTCAGGAAATGACTTTAACACTCATTACAGTCTCAAAAATGCAAGTACAGCGGTGAAATTCTACATAAACAAGATTTGTGCAAGCAAATCTTACCCTTAATTGACCCTACCCCCCATATAAGGTCCCCTTCAGAAAATGACTTTAACGCTCATTACTAGCTTAAAACTGCGAGTACAGCAATGAAATTCGACATACACAATTTTCGTATGAGTCAAAACCTCTCTACTAAATATTATGGGGATCGTTCTATAATTGACCCCACCCCCATATAAGGTCCACTTCAGAAAATGTCTCTAACACTCATTAATGGCTGTTACGCTCAAATACGACTACAGCGATGAAATTTCACATAAACACGTTTTGTATGATCAAAAATATCCTTTTCAGATATTTATAAGTATCGGTCTATAATTGACCCTAACCCTCATATAATGTCCCCTTTAGAAAATTACTTTAACGCTCATTACTGGTTCAAAAATGCAACATAAACAATATGTGTCCTAAAATTTTGAACAAAAATCGTTCTAAATTTTAGGAGGATCGGTCCATTAATAATAGAGAAAGTGAGTGACATACTCAATCCGCAGTGCAATCCATAATAGTGTAACCAGATATATTTGGTTGATACAGTTCTATTAAGGAATGTTTCGCCATATTATTAACAGATGCCTGGGATTCAAGGACCGAGTTTAATGTCTTATAAAAACAATCGATATCACTTAGACCGTCGGCATATATCAGCTCCGTGTACACGTTTATAATATATATATTCAGATACTACATTGGTCAGGATGTTTAAAGCAAACCCACGTTTCCATGTGCGCAATACACACACCATCCTTTAAAGCCATCAGTACTCACAATTTATTACAGAGCAACAGGTCCTTCTCATGTGCATTATACTGTAGTGGTGAAGTACTTAATATTATCCGATTATGTGATATGCAATGCGCCAGTGATCTTGAGTGCAGGGCTACAAAGGATTCCTTTAAATCACTTGTGGTGCATAGTTTTCTACCAAAAAGTGCAACATGAAGTAGTATGGGTATTACTTGAATTAACAGCCACTTTTAAACACTCTTGATTGTGTGACCCACGTTTTAGTCTTGGAAATCTATCGTTATGAAGTCAAAAAATCTTTTCAATTATATTTACCCTAATGTCTCAAATCAGTTCAAAAAGTACCAATTCTTACTTGGATTGGCCAACCCTTATGTATATATAAGTTTGCTTTTGTTACACTGCTACAAGGTAAAAAAAACCCTGACATGAAGTGTTGCATTATTTTTTCATACCATCTTGTTGCTGTTGTTACGTTCTAAACTCAATTTGATTTTGCTCATAAATTGTATGTTTTTAACAATGTATGTGTATGATTTTGTTATTTTTGTTTTTTTGCGGTTTTATTTTTGTTGTTGTGGCTGTGTTTATACATAACGATGAGGCAACCAACAAAAAGACTTATAGTAATAGAAGAATTTTATGTTGAATGTCTGTTAGTTGTCAACAGAGATGATTTGCTATTTTTTATTATTCCAACACACAACTTTACAATTGTACAATTGTTGTTGATGTTTAAGAAATGAAAAATAAGTGCTGATAAAATTAAACAGATAAGATTTTTGGATTCAAAAAAAAAAATTGTTTTCTTTTGTAAAGCAAACATTTTAATTTCCTTAAGTTTAATGAAAGAAAATAAACTTCTACAAATTTTTTTAGTTAAATTTTTTGAATTGGAAATGTTGCGTATAAATATTTTAATTTTTATTTAATACTAGGTAACACTTGGTGTAATATTGGTATATTCAAACGGCATTTTTACTGCCTAAACAAATTATATAGTTAACGAACCTTTAGCCATAATTCATGGATATAGAAAACGAATGAGAAAGAGTACAGTGATCACACATTTCGCTAGTTTTGGAACTATCTCTTATAGTTTCCGTGCATAATACACTTTTATGTTTTCACTCAAAAAGTCGGTTTTTGGTATGAAGTAGAAGT